>NW_027182345.1:300000-563340 GCF_040938575.1 Ambystoma mexicanum | reverse complement strand
ATTGCAAGAATTCATACATTTCGTATCACATGTAGATCTTGGAACATGGAAAAAAATCTTTTGTCAAATGCACAAATTCTGCAAAATGTAACTGCTTCTCTACTGCAGTTTGTTGATTTTGTGCTAAGAGCATAGTTAAACCCAATTGTTCATTCTTTTGTATATGAAATGATGATATATCTTATTGTTTCTTACAGTGCATTGGGTTGAAAAACATTTTAACAGGATCTATTGAAGAGGGTATATGGTTATGAAACAGGGACTTCTTGAACTGCATTCCTACGCTCTACCACTGAGTTAAACCCTTGAATGCTGAAAACTGCCCTTTTTTAAAAAGGTGATAGAGTGGGTGACTGTATGGAACTTGTAGAACTAATGACATCAGAGCACTTCTGGTCAGCTGTATAAATTAATACATTTCATTAAGGGCATATTATTGGTTTCCACCACAGTTTTATAACATTCATAAGAGCTTCCAATGGACTATTTCAAACTGATCATATCACCAGTAGAACTTGGGTGAATGTAAAACACAGCTTGTATCATATGAAGAAATCCTAAACAGCTTAATGGTGTTTACCTTATGTTTCAGGTGATGATCAGGAGTATTTCAAATGTTGAAATGTGTTGCTCATTACATAAAATGCTAAGATTGTAAATGTTTACTTCAATTTATTTAATTAAAAACATATTTCTACAGGTAAAATAGTTAGACAATGGGGCACCCACATTTGAACTAGGGACCTTTTGATCGGCAATGAAATGCTCTACCCCTGAGCTATACCCCCATTTCTGAAATGTTCACCTTTATTTATTCAGTAATATGTACAAAGTGGAAGCAACATGCAATCACCATCAAAGCAATGCATTTTCAGCCACCAAACCCTCCTTATAAGTATATGGGGTGCAAAGGATATCCTTTATCTGCCTTGGTAAAATACAGTGAGGTTTCCATTGCAAGAATTCATACATTTCGTAGAACATGTAGATCTTGGAACATGGAAAAAAAATCTTTTGTCAAATGCACATATTCTGCAAAATGTAACTGCTTCTCTACTGCAGTTTGTTGATTTTGTGCTAAGAGCATAGTTAAACCCAATTGTTCATTCTTTTGTATATGAAATGATGATATATCTTATTGTTTCTTACAGTGCATTGGGTTGAAAAACATTTGAACAGGATCTATTGAAGAGGGTATATGGTTATGAAACAGGGACTTCTTGAACTACACTCCTACGCTCTACCACTGACATAAACCCTTGAATGTTGAAAACTGCCCTTTTTAAAAAAGGTGATAGAGTGGATGACTCTATGGAACTTGTAGGACGAATGACATCAGTGCACTTCTGGTCAGCTGTAAAAATTAATAAATTTCATTAAAGGCATGTTATTGGTTTCCACCACAGTTTTATAACATTCATATGAGCTTCCAATGGACTATTTCAAACTGATCATATCACCAGTAGAACTTGGGTGAATGTAAAACACAGCTTGTATCATATGAAGAAATCCTAAACAGCTTAATGGTGTTTACCCTATGTTTCACGTGATGATCAGGAGTATTTCAAATATAGAAATGTGTTGCTTATTACATAAAATGCTAAGATTGTAAATGTTTACTTCAATTTATTTAATTAAAAACATATTTCTACAGGTAAAACAGTTGGACAAGGGGGCACCCAGATTTGAACTAGGGACCTCTTGATCTGCAGTCAAATGCTCTACCCCTGAGCTATAACCCCAATTCTGAAATGTTCACCTGTATTTATTCAGTAATATGTACAAAGTGGAAGCAACATGCAATCACCGTCAAAGCAATGCATTTGCAGCCACCAAACCCTCCTTATAAGTATAAGGGGTACAAAAGATGTCCTTTATCTGCCTTGGTAAAATACAGTGAGGTTTCCAGTGCAAGAATTCATACATTTCTTGTCACATGTAGATCTTGGAACATGGAAAAAAAACTTTTTGTCAAATGCACAAAATCTGCAAAACGTAACTGGTTCTGTACTGAAGTTTGTTGATTTTGTGCTAAGAGCATAGTTAAACCCAATTGTTCATTGTTTTGTATAAGAAATGATGATATATTTTATTGTTTCTTACAGTGCATTGGGTTGAAAAACATTTTAACAGGATCTATTGAAGAGGGTATATGGTTATGAAACAGGGACTTCTTGAACTGCACTCCTACCCTCTACCACTGACATAAACCCTTGAATGCTGAAAACCGCCCTTTTTTAAAAAAGTGATAGAGTGGGTGACTGTATGGAACTTGTAGAACTAATGACATCAGTGCACTTCTGGTCAGCTGTACAAATTAATACATTTCATTAAGGGCATATTATTGGTTTCCTCCACAGTTTTATAGCATTCATATGCGCTTCCAATGGACTATTTCAAACTGATAATATCACCAGTAGAACTTGGGTGAATGAAATACACAGCTTGTATCATATGAAGAAATCCGAAACAGCTTAATGGTGTTTACCCTATGTTTCCGGAGATGATCAGGAGTATTTCAAATGGAGAAATGTGTTGCTCATTACATAAAATTCTAAGATTGTAAATGTTTTCTTCAATTTATTTAATTAAGCAAATATTTCTACAGATAAAACAGTTGGACAAGGGGGCACCCAGATTTGAATTAGGGACCTCTTCATCTGCAGTCAAATGCTCTACCACTGAGCTATACCTGCAGTTCTAAAATGTTCACCTTTATTAATTCAGTAATATGTACAAAGTGCAAGCAACATGCAATCACCATTAAAGCAATGCATTTTCAGCCACCAAACCCTCCATATAAGTATATGGGGTGCGAAGGATGTCCTTTATCTGCCTTGGTAAAATACAGTGAGGTTTCCATTGCAAGAATTCATACATTTCGTATCACATGTAGATCTTGGAACATGGAAAAAAAAACTTTTGTCAAATGCACAAATTCTGCAAAATGTAACTGCTTCTCTACTGCAGTTTGTTGATTTTGTGCTAAGATCATAGTTAAACCCAATTGTTCATTGTTTTATATATGAAATGATGATATATCCTATTGTTTCTTACAGTGCATTGGGTTAACAAACATTTTAACAGGATCTATTGAAGAGGGTATATGGTTATGAAACAGGGACTTCTTGAACTACACTCCTACGCTCTACCACTGACATACACCCTTTAATGTTGAAAACTGCCCTTTTTTAAAAAAAAGTGATAGAGTGCGTGACTGTATGGAACTTGTAGAACTAATGACATCAGTGCACTTCTGGTCAGCTGTACAAATTAATACATTTCATTAAGGGCATATTATTGGTTTCCACCACAGTTTTATAACATTCATATGAGCTTCCAGTGGACTATTTCAAACTGATAATATCACCAGTAGAACTTGGGTAAATGTAATACACAGCTTGTATCATATGAAGAAATCTGAAACAGCTTAATGGTGTTTACCCTATGTTTCAGGAGATGATCAGGAGTATTTCAAATGTAGAAATGTGTTGCTCATTACATAAAATGCTAAGATTGTAAATGTTTTCTTCAATTTATTTAAAACAATATTTCTACAGGTACAACAGTTGGACCAGGGGGCACCCAGATTTGAATTAGCGACCCCTTTATCTGCAGTCAAATGCTCTACCACTGAGCTATACCCCCAATTTGATAATGATCACCTTTATTTATTCAGTAATATGTACAAAGTGGAAGCAACATGCAATCACTATCAAAGCAATGCATTTTCAGCCACCAAACCCTCCTTATAAGTATAAGGGGTGCGAAGGATGTCCTTTATCTGCCTTGGTAAAATACAGTGAGGTCTCCATTTCAAGAATTCATACATTTCGTATCACATGTAGATCTTGGAACATGGAAAAAAAACGTTTGTCAAATGCACAAATTCTGCAAAACGTAACTGCTTCTCTACTGCAGTTTGTTGATTTTGTGCTAAGAGCATAGTTAAACCCAATTGTTCATTGTTTTTATATGAAATGATGATATATCCTATTGTTTCTTACAGTGCATTGGGTTGAAAAACATTTTAACAGGATCTATTGAAGAGGGTAGATGGTTATGAAACAGGGACTTCTTGAACTGCATTCCTACGCTCTACCACTGAGTTAAACCCTTGAATGCTGAAAACTGCCCTTTTTTAAAAAGGTGATAGAGTGGTTGACTGTATGGAACTTGTAGAACTAATGACATCAGTGCAATTCTGGTCAGCTGTACAAATTAATACATTTCATTAAGGGCATATTATTGGTAACCACCACAGTTTTATAACATTCATATGAGCTTCCAATGGACTATTTCAAACTGATCGTATCACCAGTAGAACTTGGGTGAATGTAAAACACAGCTTGTATCATATGAAGAAATCCTAAACAGCTTAATGGTGTTTACCCTATGTTTCAGGTGATGATCAGGTGTATTTCAAATGTAGAAATGTGTTGCTCATTACATAAAATGCTAAGATTGTAAATGTTTACTTCAATGTATTTAATTAAAAACATATTTCTACCGGTAAAACAGTTGGACAAGGGGGCACCAAGATTTGAACTAGGGACCTTTTGATCTGCAGTGAAATGCTCTACCCCGGAGCTATACCCCATTTCTGAAATGTTCACCTTTATTTATTCAGTAATACGTACAAAGTGGAAGCAACATGCAATCACCATCAAAGCAAAGCATCTTCAGCCACCAAACCCTCCTTAGAAGTATATGGGGTGCGAAGGATGTCCTTTATGTGCCTTGGTAAAATACAGTGAGGTTTCCATTGCAAGAATTCATACAGTTCGTATCACATGTAGATCTTGGAACATGGAAAAAAAATCTTTTGTCAAATGCACAAATTCTGCAAAATGCAACTGCTTCTCTACTGCAGTTTGTTGATTTTGTGCTAAGAGCATAGTTAAACCCAATTGTTCATTCTTTTGTATATGAAATGATGATATATCTTATTGTTTCTTACAGTGCATTGGGTTGAAAAACATTTTAACAGGATCTATTGAAGAGGGTATATGGTTATTAAACGGGGACTTCTTGAACTGCATTCCTACGCTCTACCACTGAGTTAAACCCTTGAATGCTGAAAACTGCCCTTTTTTAAAAAGGTGATAGAGTGGGTGACTGTATGGAACTTGTAGAACTAATGACATCAGTGCACTTCTGGTCAACTGTACAAATTAATACATTTCATTAAGGGCATATTATTGGTTTCCACCACAGTTTTATAACATTCATATGAGCTTCCAATGGACTATTTCAAACTGATAATATCACCAGTAGAACTTGGGTGAATGTAAAACACAGCTTGTATCATACGAAGATATCCTAAACAGTTTCATGGTGTTTACCCCATGTTTCAGGAGATGATCAGGAGTATTTCAAATGTAGAAATGTGTTGCTCATTACATAAAATGCTAAGATTGTAAATGTTTACTTCAATTTATTTAATTAAAAACATATTTCTACAGGTAAAACAGTTGGACAAGGGGGCACCCAGATTTGAACTAGAGACCTTTTAATCTGCAGTGAAATGCTCTACCCCTGAGCTATACCCCCATTTCTGAAATGTTCACCTTTATTTATTCAGTAATATGTACAAAGTGGAAGCAACATGCAATCACCATCAAAGCAATGCATTTTCAGCCACCAAACCCTCCTTATAAGTATAAGGGGTACAAAAGATGTCCTTTATCTGCCTTCGTAAAATACAGTGAGGTTTCCAGTGCAAGAATTCATACATTTCGTGTCACATGTAGATCTTGGAACATGGAAAAAAAAAGCTTTTGTCAAATGCACAAATTCGGCAAAACGTAGCTGCTTCTGTACTGAAGTTTGTTGATTTTGTGCTAAGAGCATAGTTAAACCCAATTGTTCATTGTTTTGTATAAGAAATGATGATATATCTTATAGTTTCTTACAGTGCACTGGGTTGAAAAACATTTTAACAGGATCTATTGAAGAGGGTATATGGTTATGAAACAGGGACTTCTTGAACTGCACCCCTACCCTCTACCACTGACATAAACCCTTGAATGCTGAAAACTGCCCTTTTTTAAAAAAAAGTGATAGGGTGGGTGACTGTATGGAACTTGTAGAACTAATGACATCAGAGCACTTCTGGTCAGCTGTATAAATTAATACATTTCATTAAGGGCATATTATTGGTTTCCACCACAGTTTTATAACATTCATATGAGCTTCCAATGGACTATTTCAAACTGATAATATCACCAGTAGAACTTGGGTGAATGTAAAACACAGCTTATATCATATGAAGAAATCCTAAACAGTTTCATGGTGTTTACCCTATGTTTCCAGAGATGATCAGGAGTATTTCAAATGTAGAAATGTGTTGCTCATTACATACAATGCTGAGATTGTAAATGTTTTCTTCAATTTATTTAAAAACATATTTCTACAGGTAAAACAGTTGAACAAGGGGTCACCCAGATTTGAACTAGGGACCTCTAGATCTGGAGTAAAATGCTCTACCACTAAGCTATACCTCCAGTTCTGAAAAGTTCCCCTTTATTAATTCAGTAATATGTACAAAGTGCAAGCAACATGCAATCACCATCAAAGCAATGCATTTGCAGCCACCAAACCCTCCTTATAAGTATATGAGGTGCAAAAGATGTCCTTTATCTGCCTTGGTAAAATACAGTGAGGTTTCCATTGCAAGAATTCATACATTTCGTATCACTTGTAGATCTTGGAACATGGAAAAAAACTTTTGTCAAATGCACAAATTCTGCAAAACGTAACTGCTTCTCTACTGCAGTTTGTTGATTTTGGGCTAAGAGCATAGTTAAACCCAATGTTCATTGTTTTGTATATGAAATGATGATATATCCTATTGTTTCTTACAGTGCATTGGGTTGAAAAACATTTTAACAGGATCTATTGAAGAGGGTATATGGTATCAAACTGGGACTTCTTGAACTACACTCCTACGCTCTACCACTGACATAAACCTGTGAATGTTGAAAACTGCCCTTTTTAAAAAAGATGATAGAGTGGGTGACTCTATGGAACTTGTACAACTAATGACATCAGTGCACTTCTGGTCAGCTGTACAAATTAATACATTTCATTAAGGGCATATTATTGGTTTCCACCACAGTTTTATAACATTCATAAGAGCTTCCAATGGACTATTTCAAACTGATCACATCACCAGTAGAACTTGGGTGAATGTAAAACACAGCTTGTATCATATGAAGAAATCCTAAACAGCGTAATGGTGTTTACCCTATGTTCCAGGTGATGATCAGGAGTATTTAAAATGTAGAAATGTGTTGATCATTACATAAAATGCTAAGATTGTAAATGTTTACTTCAATTTATTTAATTAAAAACATATTTCTAGAGGTAAAACAGTTGGACAAGGGGGCACCCAGACATGAACTAGGAACCTTTTGATCTGCAGTGAAATGCTCTACCCATGAGCTGTACCCCCATTTCTGAAATGTTCACTTTTATTTATTCAGTAATATGTACAAAGTGGAAGCAACATGCAATCACCATCAAAGCAAAGCATTTTCAGCCACCAAACCCTCCTTATAGGTATATGGGGTGCGAAGGATGTTCTTTATCTGCCTTGGTAAAATACAGTGAGGTTTCCATTGCAAGAATTCATACATTTCGTATCACATGTAGATCTTGGAACATGGAAAAAAAATCTTTTGTCAAATGCACAAATTCTGCAAAATGTAACTGCTTCTCTACTGCAGTTTGTTGATTTTGTGCTAAGAGCATAGTTAAACCCAATTGTTCATTCTTTTGTATATGAAATGATGATATATCTTATTGTTTCTTACCATGCATTGGGTTGACAAACATTTTAACAGGATCTATTGAAGAGGGTATATGGTTATGAAACAGGGACTTCTTGAACTGCATTCCTACGCTCTACCACTGAGTTAAACCCTTAAATGCTGAAAACTGCCCTTGTTTAAAAAGGTGATAGAGTGGGTGACTGTATGGAACTTGTAGAACTAATGACATCAGTGCACTTCTGGTCAGCTGTACAAATTAATACAGTTCATTAAGGGCATGTTATTGGTTTCCACCACAGTTTTATAACATTCATATGAGCTTCCAATGGACTATTTCAAACTGATAATATCACCAGTAGAACTTGGGTGAATGTAAAACACAGCTTGTATCATATGAAGAAATCCTAAAAAGTTTCATGGTGTTTACCCTATGTTTCAGGAGGTGATCAGGAGTATTTGAAATGTAGAAATGTGTTGCTCATTACATAAAATGCTAAGATTGTAAATGTTTTCTTCAATTTATTTAATTAAAAATATTTCTACAGGTAAAACAGTTGGACAAGGGGGCACCCAGATTTGAACTAGGGACCTCTTGATCTGCAGTCAAATGCTCTACCACTGAGCTATACCCCCAGTTCTTAAATGTTCATCTTTATTAATTCAGTAATATGTACAAAGTGCAAGCAACATGCAATCACCATCAAAGCAATGCATTTTCAGCCACCAAACCCTCCTTATAAGTATATGGGGTGCGAAGGATGTCCTTTATCTGCCTTGGTAAAATACAGTAAGGTTTCCATTGCAAGAATTCATACATTTCGTATCACATGTAGATCTTGGAACATGGAAAAAAAATCTTTTGTCAAATGCACAAATTCTGAAAAATGTAACTGCTTCTCTACTGCAGTTTGTTGATTTTGTGCTAAGAGCATAGTTAAACCCAATTGTTCATTGTTTTGTATATGAAATGATTATATATCTTATTGTTTCTTACAGTGCATTGGGTTGAAAAACATTTAACAGGATCTATTGAAGAGGGTATATGGTTATGAAACAGGGACTTCTTGAACTACACTCCTACGCTCTACCACTGACATAAACCCTTGAATGTTGAAAACTGCCCTTTTTTAAAAAGGTGATAGAGTGGGTGACTCTATGGAACTTGTAGAACTAATGGCATCAGTGCACTTCTGGTCAGCTGTACAAATTAATACATTTCATTAAGGGCATATTATTGGTTTCCACCACAGTTTTATAACATTCATATGAGCTTCTAATGGACTATTTCAAACTGGTAATATCACCAGTAGAACTTGGGTGAATGTCAAACACAGCTTGTATCATATGAAGAAATCCTAAACAGTTTCATGGTGTTTACCCTATGTTTCAGGAGATGATCAGGAGTATTTCTAATGTAGAAATGTGTTGCTCATTACATAAAATGCTAAGATTGTAAATGTTTTCTTCAATTAAAAACATTTTTCTACAGGTAAAACAGTTGGACAAGGGGGCACCCAGATTTGAACTAGGGACCTTTAGATCTGCAGTGAAATGCTTTACCCCTGAGCTATACCCCCATTTCTGAAATGTTCTCTTTTATTTATTCAGTAATATGTACAAAGTGGAAGCAACATGCAATCACCATCAAAGCAATGCATTTTCAGCCACCAAACCCTCCTTATAAGTATAAGGGGTACAAAAGATGTCCTTTATCTGCCTTGGTAAAATGCAGTGAGGTTTCCATTGCAAGAATTTATACATTTTGTATCACATGTAGATCTTGGAACATGGAAAAAAAAACGTTTGTCAAATGCACAAATTCTGCAAAACGTAACTGCTTCTCTACTGCATTTTGTTGATTTTGTGCTAAGAGCATAGTTAAACCCAATTGTTCATTGTTTTTTATATGAAATGATGATATATCCTATTGTTTCTTACAGTGCATTGGGTTGAAAAACATTTTAACAGGATCTATTGAAGAGGGTATATGGTTATGAACCAGGGACTTCTTGAAAAGCGCTCCTACGCTCTACCACTGACATAAACCCTTGAATGCTGAAAACTGCCCTTTTTTAAAAAGGTGATAGAGTGGGTGACTGTATGGAACTTGTAGAACTAATGACATCAGTGCACTTCTGGTCAGCTGTACAAATTAATACATTTCATTAAGGGCATATTATTGGTTTCCACCACAGTTTTATAACATTCATATGAGCTTCCAATGGACTATTTCAAACTGATCATATCACCAGTAGAACTTGGGTGAATGTAAAACACAGCTTGTATCATATGAAGAAATCCTAAACAGTTTCATGGTGTTTACCCTATGTTTCAGGAGATAATCAGGAGTATTTCTAATGTAGAAATGTGTTGCTCATTACATAAAATGCTAAGATTGTAAATGTTTTCTTCAATTTATTTAATTAGAAAAATATTTCTACAGGTAAAACAGTTGAACAAGGGGGCACCCAGTTTTGAACTAGGGAAATCTTGATCTGCAGTCAAATGCTCTACCACTGAGCTATACCCCAGTTCTGAAAAGTTTGCCTTTATTAATTCAGTAATATGTACAAAGTACAAGCAACATGCAATCACCATCAAAGCAATGCATTTTCAGCCACAAAACCCTCCTTATAAGTGTATGGGGTGCGAAGGATGTCCTTTATCTGCCTTGGTAAAATACAGTGAGGTTTCCATAGCAAGACTTCATACATTTCTTATCACATGTAGATCTTGGAACATGGAAAAAAAACTTTTGTCAAATGCACAAATTCTGAAAAACGTAACTGCTTCTCTACTGCAGTTTGTTGATTTTGTGCTAAGAGCATAGTTAAACCCAATTGTTCATTGTTTTTTATATGAAATGATTATATATCCTATTGTTTCTTACAGTGCATTGGGTTGAAAAACATTTTAACAGGATCTATTGAAGTGGGTATATGGTTATGAAACAGGGACTTCTTGAACTGCACTCCTACCCTCTACCACTGACATAAACCCTTGAATGCTGAAAACTGCTCTTTTTTAAAAAGGTGATAGAGTGGGTGACTGTATGGAACTTGTAGAACTAATGACATCAGTGCACTTCTGGTCAGCTGTACAAATTAATACATTTCATTAAGGGCATATTATTGGTTTCCACCACAGTTTTATAACATTCATATGTGCTTCCAATGGACTATTTCAAACTGATAATATCACCAGTAGAACTTGGGTGAATGTAATACACAGCTTGTATCATACGAAGAAATCTGAAACAGCTTAATGGTGTTTACCCTAAGTTTCCAGAGATGATCAGGAGTATTTCAAATGTAGAAATGTGTTGCTCATTACATAAAATGCTAAGATTGTAAATGTTTTCTTCAATTTATTTAATTAAAAAAATATTTCTACAGGTAAAACAGTTGGACAACGGGGCACCCAGATTTGAACTAGGGACCTCTTGATCTGCAGTCAAATGCTCTACCACTGAGCTATACCCCCAGTTCTAAAATGTTCACCTTTATTCATTCAGTAATATGTACAAAGTGCAAGCAACATGCAATCACCATCAAAGCAATGCATTTTCAGCCACCAAACCCTCCTTATAAGTATATGGGGTGCGAAGGATGTCCTTTATCTGCCTTGGTAAAATACAGTGAGGTTTCCATTGCAAGAATTCATACATTTCGTATCACATGTAGATCTTGGAACATGGAAAAAAAACTTTTGTCAAATGCACAAATTCTGCAAAACGTAACTGCTTCTCTACTGCAGTTTGTTGATTTTGTGCTAAGAGCATAGTTAAACCCAATTATTCATTGTTTTTTATATGAAATGATGATATATCCTATTGTTTCTTACAGTGCATTGGGTTGAAAAACATTTTAACAGGATCTATTGAAGAGGGTATATGGTTATGAAACAGGGACTTCTTGAAGTGCACTCCTACCCTCTACCACTGACATAAACCCTTGAATGCTGAAAACTGCTCTTTTTTAAAAAGGTGATAGAGTGGGTGACCGTATGGAACTTGTAGAACTAATGACATCAGTGCACTTCTGGTCAGCTCTACAAACTAATACATTTCATTAAGGGCATATTATTGGTTTCCACCACAGTTTTATAACATTCAAATGATCTTCCAATGGACTTTTTCAAACTGATAATATCACAAGTAGAACTTGGGTGAATGTAAAACACAGCTTGTATCATATGAAGAAATCCTAAACAGTTTCATGGTGTTTACCCTATGTTTCAGGAGATGATCAGGAGTATTTCAAATGTAGAAATGTGTTGCTCATTACATAAAATGCTAAGATTGTAAATGTTTTCTTCAATTTATTTAATTAAGAAAATATTTCTACAGGTAAAACAGTTGGACAAGGGGGTACCCAGATTTGAACTAGGGACCTCTTGATCTGCAGTCAAATGCTCTACCCCTGAGCTATAACCCCAATTCCGAAATGTGCACCTTTATTTATTCAGTAATATGTACAAAGTGGAAGCAACATGCAATCACCATCAAAGCAATGCATTTGCAGCCACCAAACCCTCCTTATAAGTATAAGGGGTACAAAATATGTACTTTATCTGCCTTGGTAAAATACAGTGAGGTTTCCAGTGCAAGAATTCATACATTTCGTATCACATGTAGATATTGGAACATGGGAAAAAAACGTTTGTCAAATGCACAAATTCTGCAAAACGTAACTGCTTCTCTATTGTAGTTTGTTGATTTTGTGCTAAGAGCATAGTTAAACCCAATTTTTCATTGTTTTTTATATGAAATGATATTATATCCTATTGTTTCTTACAGTGCATTGGGTTGAAAAACATTTTAACAGGATCTATTGAAGAGGGTATATGGTTATTAAACAGGGACTTCTTGAAGTGCACTCCTACCCTCTACCACTGACATAAACCCTTGAATGCTGAAAACTGCTCTTTTTTAAAAAGGTGATAGAGTGGGTGACTATATGGAACTTGTAGAACTAATGACATCAGTTCACTTCTGGTCAGCTGTACAAATTAATACATTTCATTAAAGGCATATTATTGGTTTCCACCACAGTTTTATAACATTCATATGTGCTTCCAATGGACTATTTCAAACTGATAATATCACCAGTAGAACTTGGGTGAATGTAATACACAGCGTGTATCATACGAAGAAATCTGAAACAGCTTAATGGTGTTTACCCTATGTTTCCAGAGATGATCAGGAGTATTTCAAATGTAGAAATGTGTTGCTCATTACATACAATGCTAAGATTGTAAATGTTTTCTTCAATTTACTTAATTAAAAAAATATTTCTACAGGTAAAACAGTTGGACAAGGGGGCACCCAGATTTGAACTAGGGACCTCTTGATCTGCAGTCAAATGCTCTACCACTGAGCTATACCCCCAGTTCTAAAATGCTCACCTTTATTCATTCAGTAATATGTACAAAGTGCAAGCAACATGCAATCACCATCAAAGCAATGCATTTTCAGCCACCAAACCCTCCTTATAAGTATATGGGGTGCGAAGGATGTCCTTTATCTGCCTTGGTAAAATACAGTGAGGTTTCCATTGCAAGAATTCATACATTTCGTATCACATGTAGATCTTGGAACATGGAAAAAAAATCTTTTGTCAAATGCACAAATTCTGCAAAACATAACTGCTTCTCTACTGCAGTTTGTTGATTTTGTGCTAAGAGCATAGTTAAACCCAATTATTCATTGTGTTTTATATGAAATGATGATATATCCTATTGTTTCTTACAGTGCATTGGGTTGAAAAACATTTTAACAGGATCTATTGAAGAGGGTATATGGTTATGAAACAGGGACTTTTTGAAGTGCACTCCTAACCTCTACCACTGACATAAACCCTTGAATGCTGAAAACTGCTCTTTTTTAAAAAGGTGATAGAGTGGGTGACCGTATGGAACTTGTAGAACTAATGACATCAGTGCACTTCTGGTCAGCTGTACAAATTAATACATTTCAATAAAGGGCATATTATTGGTTTCCTCCACAGTTTTATAGCATTCATATGCGCTTCCAATGGACTATTTCAAACTGATAATATCACCAGTAGAACTTGGGTGAATGAAATACACAGCTTGTATCATATGAAGAAATCCGAAACAGCTTAATGGTGTTTACCCTATGTTTCCGGAGATGATCAGGAGTATTTCAAATGTAGAAATGTGTTGCTCATTACATAAAATGCTAAGATTGTAAATGTTTTCTTCAATTTATTTAATTAAAAAAATATTTCTACAGGTAAAACAGTTGGACAAGGGGGTACCCAGATTTGAACTAGGGACCTCTTGATATGCAGTCAAATGCTCTACCACTGAGCTATACCCCCAGTTCCGAAACGTTCACCTTTATTTATTCAGTAATATGTACAAAGTGGAAGCAACATGCAATCACCATCAAAACAATGCATTTTCAGCCACCAAACCCTCCTTATAAGCATAAGGGGTACAAAAGATGTCCTTTATCTGCCTTTGTAAAATACAGTGAGCTTTCCAGTGCAAGAATTCATACATTTCGTATCACATGTAGATCTTGGAACATGGAAAAAAAAACTTTTGTCAAATGCACAAATTCTGCAAAACGTAACTGCTTCTCTACTGCAATTTGTTGATTTTGTGCTAAGAGCATAGTTAAACCCAATTGTTCATTGTTTTGTATATGAAATGATGAGATATCTTATTGTTTCTTACAGTGCATTGGGTTGAAAAACATTTTAACAGGATCTATTGAAGAGGGTATATGGTTATGAAACAGGGACTTCTTGAACTGCACTCCTACCCTCTACCACTGACATAAACCCTTGAATGCTGAAAACTGCCCTTTTTTAAAAAGGTGATAGAGTGGGTGACTGTATGGAACTTGTAGAACTAATGACATCAGTGCACTTCTGGTCAGCTGTACAAATTAATACATTTCATTAAGGGCATATTATTGGTTTCCACCACAGTTTTATAACATTCATAAGAGCTTCCAATGGACTATTTCAAACTGATCATATCACCAGTAGAACTTGGGTGAATGTAAAACACAGCTTGTATCATATGAAGAAATCCTAAACAGCGTAATGGTGTTTACCCTATGTTCCAGGTGATGATCAGGAGTATTTCAAATGTAGAAATGTGTTGCTCATTACATAAAATGCTAAGATTGTAAATGTTTACTTCAATTTATTTAATTAAAAACATATTTCTAGAGGTAAAACAGTTGGACAAGGGGGCACCCAGATATGAACTAGGAACCTTTTGATCTGCAGTGAAATGCTCTACCCATGAGCTGTACCCCCATTTCTGAAATGTTCACTTTTATTTATTCAGTAATATGTACAAAGTGGAAGCAACATGCAATCACCATCAAAGCAAAGCATTTTCAGCCACCAAACCCTCCTTATAGGTATATGGGGTGCGAAGGATGTTCTTTATCTGCCTTGGTAAAATACAGTGAGGTTTCCATTGCAAGAATTCATACATTTCGTATCACATGGAGATCTTGGAACATGGAAAAAAAATCTTTTGTCAAATGCACAAATTCTGCAAAATGTAACTGCTTCTCTACTGCAGTTTGTTGATTTTGTGCTAAGAGCATAGTTAAACCCAATTGTTCATTCTTTTGTATATGAAATGATGATATATCTTATTGTTTCTTACCATGCATTGGGTTGACAAACATTTTAACAGGATCTATTGAAGAGGGTATATGGTTATGAAACAGGGACTTCTTGAACTGCATTCCTACGCTCTACCACTGAGTTAAACCCTTAAATGCTGAAAACTGCCCTTGTTTAAAAAGGTGATAGAGTGGGTGACTGTATGGAACTTGTAGAACTAATGACATCAGTGCACGTCTGGTCAGCTGTACAAATTAATACAGTTCATTAAGGGCATGTTATTGGTTTCCACCACAGTTTTATAACATTCATATGAGCTTCCAATGGACTATTTCAAACTGATAATATCACCAGTAGAACTTGGGTGAATGTAAAACACAGCTTGTATCATATGAAGAAATCCTAAAAAGTTTCATGGTGTTTACCCTATGTTTCAGGAGGTGATCAGGAGTATTTGAAATGTAGAAATGTGTTGCTCATTACATAAAATGCTAAGATTGTAAATGTTTTCTTCAATTTATTTAATTAAAAATATTTCTACAGGTAAAACAGTTGGACAAGGGGGCACCCAGATTTGAACTAGGGACCTCTTGATCTGCAGTCAAATGCTCTACCACTGAGCTATACCCCCAGTTCTTAAATGTTCATCTTTATTAATTCAGTAATATGTACAAAGTGCAAGCAACATGCAATCACCATCAAAGCAATGCATTTTCAGCCACCAAACCCTCCTTATAAGTATATGGGGTGCGAAGGATGTCCTTTATCTGCCTTGGTAAAATACAGTGAGGTTTCCATTGCAAGAATTCATACATTTCGTATCACATGTAGATCTTGGAACATGGAAAAAAAACTTTTGTCAAATGCACAAATTCTGCAAAACGTAACTGTTTCTCTACTGCATTTTGTTGATTTTGTGCTAAGAGCATAGTTAAACCCAATTGTTCATTGTTTTGTATATGAAATGATGATATATCCTATTGTTTCTTCCAGTGCATTGGGTTGAAAAACATTTTAACAGGATCTATTGAAGAGGGTATATGGTTATGAAACAGGGACTTCTTGAACTACACTCCTACGCTCTACCACTGACATAAACCCTTGAATGTTGAAAACTGACCTTTTTTAAAAAGGTGATAGAGTGGGTGACTGTATGGAACTTGTAGAACTAATGACATCAGTGCACTTCTGGTCAGCTGTACAAATTAATACATTTCATTAAGGGCATATTATTGGTTTCCACCACCATTTTATAACATTCATAAGATTTTCCAATGGACTATTTCAAACTGATCATATCACCAGTAGAACTTGGGTGAATGTAAAACACAGCTTGTATCATATGAAGAAATCCTAAACAGCTTAATGGTGTTTACCCTATGTTTCAGGAGATGATCAGGTGTATTTCAAATGTAGAAATGTGTTGCTCATTACATAAAATGCTAAAATTGTAAATGTTTTCTTCAATTTATTTAATGAAACATTTCTACAGGTACAACAGTTGAACAAGGGGGCCCCCGGATTAGAACTAAGGACCTCTTGATCTGCAGTCAAATGCTCTACCACTGAGCTATACCCCCATTTCTGAAATGTTTACCTTTATTTATTCAGTAATATGTACAAAGTGGAAGCAACATGCAATCACCATCAAATCAATGCATTTTCAGCCACCAAACCCTCCTTATAAGTATAAGGGGTACAAAAGATGTCCTTTATCTGCCTTGGTAAAATACAGTGAGGTTTTCATTGCAAGAATTCATACATTTCGTATCACATGTAGATCTTGGAACATGGAAAAAAAACTTTGTCAAATGCACAAATTCTGCAAAAAGTAACTGTTTCTCTACTGCATTTTTTTGATTTTGTGCTAAGAGCATAGTTAAACCCAATTGTTCATTGTTTTGTATATGAAATGATAATATATCTTATTGTTTCTTACAGTGCATTGGGTTGAAAAATATTTAACAGGATCTATTGAAGAGGGTATATGGTTATGGAACAGGGACGTCTTGAACTACACTCCTACGCTCTACCACTGACATAAACCCTTGAATGTTGAATACTGCCTTTTTTTAAAAAGGTGATAGAGTGGGTGACTCTATGGAACTTGTAGAACTAATGACATCAGTGCACTTCTGGTCAGCTGTACAAATTAATAGATTTCATTAAGGGCATATTATTGGTTTCCACCACAGTTTTATAACATTCATAAGAGCTTCCAATGGACTATTTCAAACTGTTCATATCACCAGTAGAACTTGGGTGAATGTAAAACACAGCTTGTATCATATGAAGAAATCCTAAACAGCTTAATGGTGTTTACCCTATGTTTCAGGTGATGATCAGGAGTATTTCAAATGTAGAAATGTGCTGCTCATTACATAAAATGCTAAGATTGTAAATGTTTACTTCAATTTATTTAATTAAAAACACATTTCTACAGGTAAAACAGTTGGACAAGGGGGCACCCAGATTTGAACTAGGGACATTTTGATCTGCAGTGAAATGCTCTACCTCTGAGCTATACCCCCATTTCTGAAATGTTCACCTTTATTTATTCAGTAATATGTACAAAGTGGAAGCAACATGCAATCACCATCAAAGCAAAGCATTTTCAGCCACCAAACCCTCCTTATAAGTATATGGGGTGCGAAGGATGTCCTTTATCTGCCTTGGTAAAATACAGTGAGGTTTCCATTGCAAGAATTCATACATTTCGTATCACATGTAGATCTTGGAACATGGAAAAAAATCTTTTGTCAAATGCACAAATTCTGCAAAATGTAACTGCTTCTCTACTGCAGTTTGTTGATTTTGTGCTAAGAGCATAGTTAAACCCAATTGTTCATTCTTTTGTATATGAAATGATGATATATCTTATTGTTTCTTACAGTGCATTGGGTTGAAAAACATTTTAACAGGATCTATTGAAGAGGGTATATGGTTATGAAACAGGGACTTCTTGAACTGCATTCCTACGCTCTACCACTGAGTTAAACCCTTGAATGCTGAAAACTGCCCTTTTTTAAAAAGGTGATAGAGTGGGTGACTGTATGGAACTTGTAGAACTAATGACATCAGAGCACTTCTGGTCAGCTGTATAAATTAATACATTTCATTAAGGGCATATTATTGGTTTCCACCACAGTTTTATAACATTCATAAGAGCTTCCAATGGACTATTTCAAACTGATCATATCACCAGTAGAACTTGGGTGAATGTAAAACACAGCTTGTATCATATGAAGAAATCCTAAACAGCTTAATGGTGTTTACCTTATGTTTCAGGTGATGATCAGGAGTATTTCAAATGTTGAAATGTGTTGCTCATTACATAAAATGCTAAGATTGTAAATGTTTACTTCAATTTATTTAATTAAAAACATATTTCTACAGGTAAAATAGTTAGACAATGGGGCACCCACATTTGAACTAGGGACCTTTTGATCGGCAATGAAATGCTCTACCCCTGAGCTATACCCCCATTTCTGAAATGTTCACCTTTATTTATTCAGTAATATGTACAAAGTGGAAGCAACATGCAATCACCATCAAAGCAATGCATTTTCAGCCACCAAACCCTCCTTATAAGTATATGGGGTGCAAAGGATATCCTTTATCTGCCTTGGTAAAATACAGTGAGGTTTCCATTGCAAGAATTCATACATTTCGTAGAACATGTAGATCTTGGAACATGGAAAAAAAATCTTTTGTCAAATGCACATATTCTGCAAAATGTAACTGCTTCTCTACTGCAGTTTGTTGATTTTGTGCTAAGAGCATAGTTAAACCCAATTGTTCATTCTTTTGTATATGAAATGATGATATATCTTATTGTTTCTTACAGTGCATTGGGTTGAAAAACATTTGAACAGGATCTATTGAAGAGGGTATATGGTTATGAAACAGGGACTTCTTGAACTGCATTCCTAGATCTACCACTGAGTTAAACCCTTGAATGCTGAAAACTGCCCTTTTTTAAAAAGGTGATAGAGTGGGTGACTGTATGGAACTTGTAGAACTAATGACATCAGAGCACTTCTGGTCAGCTGTATAAATTAATACATTTCATTAAGGGCATATTATTGGTTTCCACCACAGTTTTATAACATTCATAAGAGCTTTCAATGGACTATTTCAAACTGATCATATCACCAGTAGAACTTGGGTGAATGTAAAACACAGCTTGTATCATATGAAGAAATCCTAAACAGCTTAATGGTGTTTACCCTATGTTTCAGGTGATGATCAGGAGTATTTCAAATGTAGAAATGTGTTGCTCATTACATAAAATGCTAAGATTGTAAATGTTTTCTTCAATTAAAAAAATATTTCTACAGGTGAAACAGTTGAACAAGGGGGCACCCAGATTTGAACTAGGGACCTCTTGATCTGCAGTCAAATGCTCTACCAATGATCTACACCCCCAGTTCTGAAAAGTTCACCTTTAATAATTCAGTAATATGTACAAAGTGCAAGCAACATGCAATCACCATCAAAGCAATGCATTTTCAGCCACCAAACCCTCCTTATAAGTGTATGGGGTGCGAAGGATGTCCTTTATCTGCCTTGGTAAAATACAGTAAGGTTTCCATTGCAAGAATTCATACATTTCGTATCACATGTAGATCTTGGATCATGGAAAGAAAATCTTTTGTCAAATGCACAAATTCTGAAAAATGTAACTGCTTCTCTACTGCAGTTTGTTGATTTCGTGCTAAGAGCATAGTTAAACCCAATTGTTCATTGTTTTGTATATGAAATGATGATATATCTTATTGTTTCTTACAGTGCATTGGGTTGAAAAACATTTAACAGGATCTATTGAAGAGGGTATATGGTTATGAAACAGGGACTTCTTGAACTACACTCCTACGCTCTACCACTGACATAAACCCTTGAATGTTGAAAACTGCCCTTTTTAAAAAAGGTGATAGAGTGGATGACTCTATGGAACTTGTAGAACGAATGACATCAGTGCACTTCTGGTCAGCTGTAAAAATTAATAAATTTCATTAAAGGCATGTTATTGGTTTCCACCACAGTTTTATAACATTCATATGAGCTTCCAATGGACTATTTCAAACTGATCATATCACCAGTAGAACTTGGGTGAATGTAAAACACAGCTTGTATCATATGAAGAAATCCTAAACAGCTTAATGGTGTTTACCCTATGTTTCACGTGATGATCAGGAGTATTTCAAATATAGAAATGTGTTGCTTATTACATAAAATGCTAAGATTGTAAATGTTTACTTCAATTTATTTAATTAAAAACATATTTCTACAGGTAAAACAGTTGGACAAGGGGGCACCCAGATTTGAACTAGGGACCTCTTGATCTGCAGTCAAATGCTCTACCCCTGAGCTATAACCCCAATTCTGAAATGTTCACCTGTATTTATTCAGTAATATGTACAAAGTGGAAGCAACATGCAATCACCGTCAAAGCAATGCATTTGCAGCCACCAAACCCTCCTTATAAGTATAAGGGGTACAAAAGATGTCCTTTATCTGCCTTGGTAAAATACAGTGAGGTTTCCAGTGCAAGAATTCATACATTTCTTGTCACATGTAGATCTTGGAACATGGAAAAAAAACTTTTTGTCAAATGCACAAAATCTGCAAAACGTAACTGGTTCTGTACTGAAGTTTGTTGATTTTGTGCTAAGAGCATAGTTAAACCCAATTGTTCATTGTTTTGTATAAGAAATGATGATATATTTTATTGTTTCTTACAGTGCATTGGGTTGAAAAACATTTTAACAGGATCTATTGAAGAGGGCATATGGTTATGAAACAGGGACTTCTTGAACTGCACTCCTACCCTCTACCACTGACATAAACCCTTGAATGCTGAAAACCGCCCTTTTTTAAAAAAGTGATAGAGTGGGTGACTGTATGGAACTTGTAGAACTAATGACATCAGTGCACTTCTGGTCAGCTGTACAAATTAATACATTTCATTAAGGGCATATTATTGGTTTCCTCCACAGTTTTATAGCATTCATATGCGCTTCCAATGGACTATTTCAAACTGATAATATCACCAGTAGAACTTGGGTGAATGAAATACACAGCTTGTATCATATGAAGAAATCCGAAACAGCTTAATGGTGTTTACCCTATGTTTCCGGAGATGATCAGGAGTATTTCAAATGGAGAAATGTGTTGCTCATTACATAAAATTCTAAGATTGTAAATGTTTTCTTCAATTTATTTAATTAAGCAAATATTTCTACAGATAAAACAGTTGGACAAGGGGGCACCCAGATTTGAATTAGGGACCTCTTCATCTGCAGTCAAATGCTCTACCACTGAGCTATACCTGCAGTTCTAAAATGTTCACCTTTATTAATTCAGTAATATGTACAAAGTGCAAGCAACATGCAATCACCATTAAAGCAATGCATTTTCAGCCACCAAACCCTCCATATAAGTATATGGGGTGCGAAGGATGTCCTTTATCTGCCTTGGTAAAATACAGTGAGGTTTCCATTGCAAGAATTCATACATTTCGTATCACATGTAGATCTTGGAACATGGAAAAAAAAACTTTTGTCAAATGCACAAATTCTGCAAAATGTAACTGCTTCTCTACTGCAGTTTGTTGATTTTGTGCTAAGATCATAGTTAAACCCAATTGTTCATTGTTTTATATATGAAATGATGATATATCCTATTGTTTCTTACAGTGCATTGGGTTAACAAACATTTTAACAGGATCTATTGAAGAGGGTATATGGTTATGAAACAGGGACTTCTTGAACTACACTCCTACGCTCTACCACTGACATACACCCTTTAATGTTGAAAACTGCCCTTTTTTAAAAAAAAGTGATAGAGTGCGTGACTGTATGGAACTTGTAGAACTAATGACATCAGTGCACTTCTGGTCAGCTGTACAAATTAATACATTTCATTAAGGGCATATTATTGGTTTCCACCACAGTTTTATAACATTCATATGAGCTTCCAGTGGACTATTTCAAACTGATAATATCACCAGTAGAACTTGGGTGAATGTAATACACAGCTTGTATCATATGAAGAAATCTGAAACAGCTTAATGGTGTTTACCCTATGTTTCAGGAGATGATCAGGAGTATTTCAAATGTAGAAATGTGTTGCTCATTACATAAAATGCTAAGATTGTAAATGTTTTCTTCAATTTATTTAAAACAATATTTCTACAGGTACAACAGTTGGACCAGGGGGCACCCAGATTTGAATTAGCGACCCCTTTATCTGCAGTCAAATGCTCTACCACTGAGCTATACCCCCAATTTGATAATGATCACCTTTATTTATTCAGTAATATGTACAAAGTGGAAGCAACATGCAATCACTATCAAAGCAATGCATTTTCAGCCACCAAACCCTCCTTATAAGTATAAGGGGTGCGAAGGATGTCCTTTATCTGCCTTGGTAAAATACAGTGAGGTCTCCATTTCAAGAATTCATACATTTCGTATCACATGTAGATCTTGGAACATGGAAAAAAAACGTTTGTCAAATGCACAAATTCTGCAAAACGTAACTGCTTCTCTACTGCAGTTTGTTGATTTTGTGCTAAGAGCATAGTTAAACCCAATTGTTCATTGTTTTTATATGAAATGATGATATATCCTATTGTTTCTTACAGTGCATTGGGTTGAAAAACATTTTAACAGGATCTATTGAAGAGGGTAGATGGTTATGAAACAGGGACTTCTTGAACTGCATTCCTACGCTCTACCACTGAGTTAAACCCTTGAATGCTGAAAACTGCCCTTTTTTAAAAAGGTGATAGAGTGGTTGACTGTATGGAACTTGTAGAACTAATGACATCAGTGCAATTCTGGTCAGCTGTACAAATTAATACATTTCATTAAGGGCATATTATTGGTAACCACCACAGTTTTATAACATTCATATGAGCTTCCAATGGACTATTTCAAACTGATCGTATCACCAGTAGAACTTGGGTGAATGTAAAACACAGCTTGTATCATATGAAGAAATCCTAAACAGCTTAATGGTGTTTACCCTATGTTTCAGGTGATGATCAGGTGTATTTCAAATGTAGAAATGTGTTGCTCATTACATAAAATGCTAAGATTGTAAATGTTTACTTCAATGTATTTAATTAAAAACATATTTCTACCGGTAAAACAGTTGGACAAGGGGGCACCAAGATTTGAACTAGGGACCTTTTGATCTGCAGTGAAATGCTCTACCCCGGAGCTATACCCCATTTCTGAAATGTTCACCTTTATTTATTCAGTAATACGTACAAAGTGGAAGCAACATGCAATCACCATCAAAGCAAAGCATCTTCAGCCACCAAACCCTCCTTAGAAGTATATGGGGTGCGAAGGATGTCCTTTATGTGCCTTGGTAAAATACAGTGAGGTTTCCATTGCAAGAATTCATACAGTTCGTATCACATGTAGATCTTGGAACATGGAAAAAAAATCTTTTGTCAAATGCACAAATTCTGCAAAATGCAACTGCTTCTCTACTGCAGTTTGTTGATTTTGTGCTAAGAGCATAGTTAAACCCAATTGTTCATTCTTTTGTATATGAAATGATGATATATCTTATTGTTTCTTACAGTGCATTGGGTTGAAAAACATTTTAACAGGATCTATTGAAGAGGGTATATGGTTATTAAACGGGGACTTCTTGAACTGCATTCCTACGCTCTACCACTGAGTTAAACCCTTGAATGCTGAAAACTGCCCTTTTTTAAAAAGGTGATAGAGTGGGTGACTGTATGGAACTTGTAGAACTAATGACATCAGTGCACTTCTGGTCAACTGTACAAATTAATACATTTCATTAAGGGCATATTATTGGTTTCCACCACAGTTTTATAACATTCATATGAGCTTCCAATGGACTATTTCAAACTGATAATATCACCAGTAGAACTTGGGTGAATGTAAAACACAGCTTGTATCATACGAAGATATCCTAAACAGTTTCATGGTGTTTACCCCATGTTTCAGGAGATGATCAGGAGTATTTCAAATGTAGAAATGTGTTGCTCATTACATAAAATGCTAAGATTGTAAATGTTTACTTCAATTTATTTAATTAAAAACATATTTCTACAGGTAAAACAGTTGGACAAGGGGGCACCCAGATTTGAACTAGAGACCTTTTAATCTGCAGTGAAATGCTCTACCCCTGAGCTATACCCCCATTTCTGAAATGTTCACCTTTATTTATTCAGTAATATGTACAAAGTGGAAGCAACATGCAATCACCATCAAAGCAATGCATTTTCAGCCACCAAACCCTCCTTATAAGTATAAGGGGTACAAAAGATGTCCTTTATCTGCCTTCGTAAAATACAGTGAGGTTTCCAGTGCAAGAATTCATACATTTCGTGTCACATGTAGATCTTGGAACATGGAAAAAAAAAGCTTTTGTCAAATGCACAAATTCGGCAAAACGTAGCTGCTTCTGTACTGAAGTTTGTTGATTTTGTGCTAAGAGCATAGTTAAACCCAATTGTTCATTGTTTTGTATAAGAAATGATGATATATCTTATAGTTTCTTACAGTGCACTGGGTTGAAAAACATTTTAACAGGATCTATTGAAGAGGGTATATGGTTATGAAACAGGGACTTCTTGAACTGCACCCCTACCCTCTACCACTGACATAAACCCTTGAATGCTGAAAACTGCCCTTTTTTAAAAAAAGTGATAGGGTGGGTGACTGTATGGAACTTGTAGAACTAATGACATCAGAGCACTTCTGGTCAGCTGTATAAATTAATACATTTCATTAAGGGCATTTTATTGGTTTCCACCACAGTTTTATAACATTCATATGAGCTTCCAATGGACTATTTCAAACTGATAATATCACCAGTAGAACTTGGGTGAATGTAAAACACAGCTTATATCATATGAAGAAATCCTAAACAGTTTCATGGTGTTTACCCTATGTTTCCAGAGATGATCAGGAGTATTTCAAATGTAGAAATGTGTTGCTCATTACATACAATGCTGAGATTGTAAATGTTTTCTTCAATTTATTTAATTAAAAACATATTTCTACAGGTAAAACAGTTGAACAAGGGGTCACCCAGATTTGAACTAGGGACCTCTAGATCTGGAGTAAAATGCTCTACCACTAAGCTATACCTCCAGTTCTGAAAAGTTCCCCTTTATTAATTCAGTAATATGTACAAAGTGCAAGCAACATGCAATCACCATCAAAGCAATGCATTTGCAGCCACCAAACCCTCCTTATAAGTATATGAGGTGCAAAAGATGTCCTTTATCTGCCTTGGTAAAATACAGTGAGGTTTCCATTGCAAGAATTCATACATTTCGTATCACTTGTAGATCTTGGAACATGGAAAAAAACTTTTGTCAAATGCACAAATTCTGCAAAACGTAACTGCTTCTCTACTGCAGTTTGTTGATTTTGGGCTAAGAGCATAGTTAAACCCAATGTTCATTGTTTTGTATATGAAATGATGATATATCCTATTGTTTCTTACAGTGCATTGGGTTGAAAAACATTTTAACAGGATCTATTGAAGAGGGTATATGGTATCAAACTGGGACTTCTTGAACTACACTCCTACGCTCTACCACTGACATAAACCTGTGAATGTTGAAAACTGCCCTTTTTAAAAAAGATGATAGAGTGGGTGACTCTATGGAACTTGTACAACTAATGACATCAGTGCACTTCTGGTCAGCTGTACAAATTAATACATTTCATTAAGGGCATATTATTGGTTTCCACCACAGTTTTATAACATTCATAAGAGCTTCCAATGGACTATTTCAAACTGATCACATCACCAGTAGAACTTGGGTGAATGTAAAACACAGCTTGTATCATATGAAGAAATCCTAAACAGCGTAATGGTGTTTACCCTATGTTCCAGGTGATGATCAGGAGTATTTCAAATGTAGAAATGTGTTGCTCATTACATAAAATGCTAAGATTGTAAATGTTTACTTCAATTTATTTAATTAAAAACATATTTCTAGAGGTAAAACAGTTGGACAAGGGGGCACCCAGATATGAACTAGGAACCTTTTGATCTGCAGTGAAATGCTCTACCCATGAGCTGTACCCCCATTTCTGAAATGTTCACTTTTATTTATTCAGTAATATGTACAAAGTGGAAGCAACATGCAATCACCATCAAAGCAAAGCATTTTCAGCCACCAAACCCTCCTTATAGGTATATGGGGTGCGAAGGATGTTCTTTATCTGCCTTGGTAAAATACAGTGAGGTTTCCATTGCAAGAATTCATACATTTCGTATCACATGTAGATCTTGGAACATGGAAAAAAAATCTTTTGTCAAATGCACAAATTCTGCAAAATGTAACTGCTTCTCTACTGCAGTTTGTTGATTTTGTGCTAAGAGCATAGTTAAACCCAATTGTTCATTCTTTTGTATATGAAATGATGATATATCTTATTGTTTCTTACCATGCATTGGGTTGACAAACATTTTAACAGGATCTATTGAAGAGGGTATATGGTTATGAAACAGGGACTTCTTGAACTGCATTCCTACGCTCTACCACTGAGTTAAACCCTTAAATGCTGAAAACTGCCCTTGTTTAAAAAGGTGATAGAGTGGGTGACTGTATGGAACTTGTAGAACTAATGACATCAGTGCACTTCTGGTCAGCTGTACAAATTAATACAGTTCATTAAGGGCATGTTATTGGTTTCCACCACAGTTTTATAACATTCATATGAGCTTCCAATGGACTATTTCAAACTGATAATATCACCAGTAGAACTTGGGTGAATGTAAAACACAGCTTGTATCATATGAAGAAATCCTAAAAAGTTTCATGGTGTTTACCCTATGTTTCAGGAGGTGATCAGGAGTATTTGAAATGTAGAAATGTGTTGCTCATTACATAAAATGCTAAGATTGTAAATGTTTTCTTCAATTTATTTAATTAAAAATATTTCTACAGGTAAAACAGTTGGACAAGGGGGCACCCAGATTTGAACTAGGGACCTCTTGATCTGCAGTCAAATGCTCTACCACTGAGCTATACCCCCAGTTCTTAAATGTTCATCTTTATTAATTCAGTAATATGTACAAAGTGCAAGCAACATGCAATCACCATCAAAGCAATGCATTTTCAGCCACCAAACCCTCCTTATAAGTATATGGGGTGCGAAGGATGTCCTTTATCTGCCTTGGTAAAATACAGTGAGGTTTCCATTGCAAGAATTCATACATTTCGTATCACATGTAGATCTTGGAACATGGAAAAAAAACTTTTGTCAAATGCACAAATTCTGCAAAACGTAACTGTTTCTCTACTGCATTTTGTTGATTTTGTGCTAAGAGCATAGTTAAACCCAATTGTTCATTGTTTTGTATATGAAATGATGATATATCCTATTGTTTCTTCCAGTGCATTGGGTTGAAAAACATTTTAACAGGATCTATTGAAGAGGGTATATGGTTATGAAACAGGGACTTCTTGAACTACACTCCTACGCTCTACCACTGACATAAACCCTTGAATGTTGAAAACTGACCTTTTTTAAAAAGGTGATAGAGTGGGTGACTGTATGGAACTTGTAGAACTAATGACATCAGTGCACTTCTGGTCAGCTGTACAAATTAATACATTTCATTAAGGGCATATTATTGGTTTCCACCACCATTTTATAACATTCATAAGATTTTCCAATGGACTATTTCAAACTGATCATATCACCAGTAGAACTTGGGTGAATGTAAAACACAGCTTGTATCATATGAAGAAATCCTAAACAGCTTAATGGTGTTTACCCTATGTTTCAGGAGATGATCAGGAGTATTTCAAATGTAGAAATGTGTTGCTCATTACATAAAATGCTAAAATTGTAAATGTTTTCTTCAATTTATTTAATTAAAGAAACATTTCTACAGGTACAACAGTTGAACAAGGGGGCCCCCGGATTAGAACTAAGGACCTCTTGATCTGCAGTCAAATGCTCTACCACTGAGCTATACCCCCATTTCTGAAATGTTTACCTTTATTTATTCAGTAATATGTACAAAGTGGAAGCAACATGCAATCACCATCAAATCAATGCATTTTCAGCCACCAAACCCTCCTTATAAGTATAAGGGGTACAAAAGATGTCCTTTATCTGCCTTGGTAAAATACAGTGAGGTTTTCATTGCAAGAATTCATACATTTCGTATCACATGTAGATCTTGGAACATGGAAAAAAAACTTTGTCAAATGCACAAATTCTGCAAAAAGTAACTGTTTCTCTACTGCATTTTTTTGATTTTGTGCTAAGAGCATAGTTAAACCCAATTGTTCATTGTTTTGTATATGAAATGATAATATATCTTATTGTTTCTTACAGTGCATTGGGTTGAAAAATATTTAACAGGATCTATTGAAGAGGGTATATGGTTATGGAACAGGGACGTCTTGAACTACACTCCTACGCTCTACCACTGACATAAACCCTTGAATGTTGAATACTGCCTTTTTTTAAAAAGGTGATAGAGTGGGTGACTCTATGGAACTTGTAGAACTAATGACATCAGTGCACTTCTGGTCAGCTGTACAAATTAATAGATTTCATTAAGGGCATATTATTGGTTTCCACCACAGTTTTATAACATTCATAAGAGCTTCCAATGGACTATTTCAAACTGATCATATCACCAGTAGAACTTGGGTGAATGTAAAACACAGCTTGTATCATATGAAGAAATCCTAAACAGCTTAATGGTGTTTACCCTATGTTTCAGGTGATGATCAGGAGTATTTCAAATGTAGAAATGTGTTGCTCATTACATAAAATGCTAAGATTGTAAATGTTTACTTCAATTTATTTAATTAAAAACACATTTCTACAGGTAAAACAGTTGGACAAGGGGGCACCCAGATTTGAACTAGGGACCTTTTGATCTGCAGTGAAATGCTCTACCTCTGAGCTATACCCCCATTTCTGAAATGTTCACCTTTATTTATTCAGTAATATGTACAAAGTGGAAGCAACATGCAATCACCATCAAAGCAAAGCATTTTCAGCCACCAAACCCTCCTTATAAGTATATGGGGTGCGAAGGATGTCCTTTATCTGCCTTGGTAAAATACAGTGAGGTTTCCATTGCAAGAATTCATACATTTCGTATCACATGTAGATCTTGGAACATGGAAAAAAATCTTTTGTCAAATGCACAAATTCTGCAAAATGTAACTGCTTCTCTACTGCAGTTTGTTGATTTTGTGCTAAGAGCATAGTTAAACCCAATTGTTCATTCTTTTGTATATGAAATGATGATATATCTTATTGTTTCTTACAGTGCATTGGGTTGAAAAACATTTTAACAGGATCTATTGAAGAGGGTATATGGTTATGAAACAGGGACTTCTTGAACTGCATTCCTACGCTCTACCACTGAGTTAAACCCTTGAATGCTGAAAACTGCCCTTTTTTAAAAAGGTGATAGAGTGGGTGACTGTATGGAACTTGTAGAACTAATGACATCAGAGCACTTCTGGTCAGCTGTATAAATTAATACATTTCATTAAGGGCATATTATTGGTTTCCACCACAGTTTTATAACATTCATAAGAGCTTCCAATGGACTATTTCAAACTGATCATATCACCAGTAGAACTTGGGTGAATGTAAAACACAGCTTGTATCATATGAAGAAATCCTAAACAGCTTAATGGTGTTTACCTTATGTTTCAGGTGATGATCAGGAGTATTTCAAATGTTGAAATGTGTTGCTCATTACATAAAATGCTAAGATTGTAAATGTTTACTTCAATTTATTTAATTAAAAACATATTTCTACAGGTAAAATAGTTAGACAATGGGGCACCCACATTTGAACTAGGGACCTTTTGATCGGCAATGAAATGCTCTACCCCTGAGCTATACCCCCATTTCTGAAATGTTCACCTTTATTTATTCAGTAATATGTACAAAGTGGAAGCAACATGCAATCACCATCAAAGCAATGCATTTTCAGCCACCAAACCCTCCTTATAAGTATATGGGGTGCAAAGGATATCCTTTATCTGCCTTGGTAAAATACAGTGAGGTTTCCATTGCAAGAATTCATACATTTCGTATCACATGTAGATCTTGGAACATGGAAAAAAAATCTTTTTTCAAATGCACATATTCTGCAAAATGTAACTGCTTCTCTACTGCAGTTTGTTGATTTTGTGCTAAGAGCATAGTTAAACCCAATTGTTCATTCTTTTGTATATGAAATGATGATATATCTTATTGTTTCTTACAGTGCATTGGGTTGAAAAACATTTGAACAGGATCTATTGAAGAGGGTATATGGTTATGAAACAGGGACTTCTTGAACTGCATTCCTAGATCTACCACTGAGTTAAACCCTTGAATGCTGAAAACTGCCCTTTTTTAAAAAGGTGATAGAGTGGGTGACTGTATGGAACTTGTAGAACTAATGACATCAGAGCACTTCTGGTCAGCTGTATAAATTAATACATTTCATTAAGGGCATATTATTGGTTTCCACCACAGTTTTATAACATTCATAAGAGCTTCCAATGGACTATTTCAAACTGATCATATCACCAGTAGAACTTGGGTGAATGTAAAACACAGCTTGTATCATATGAAGAAATCCTAAACAGCTTAATGGTGTTTACCCTATGTTTCAGGTGATGATCAGGAGTATTTCAAATGTAGAAATGTGTTGCTCATTACATAAAATGCTAAGATTGTAAATGTTTTCTTCAATTAAAAAAATATTTCTACAGGTGAAACAGTTGAACAAGGGGGCACCCAGATTTGAACTAGGGACCTCTTGATCTGCAGTCAAATGCTCTACCAATGATCTACACCCCCAGTTCTAAAAAGTTCACCTTTATTAATTCAGTAATATGTACAAAGTGCAAGCAACATGCAATCACCATCAAAGCATTGCATTTTCAGCCACCAAACCCTCCTTATAAGTGTATGGGGTGCGAAGGATGTCCTTTATCTGCCTTGGTAAAATACAGTAAGGTTTCCATTGCAAGAATTCATACATTTCGTATCACATGTAGATCTTGGATCATGGAAAGAAAATCTTTTGTCAAATGCACAAATTCTGAAAAATGTAACTGCTTCTCTACTGCAGTTTGTTGATTTCGTGCTAAGAGCATAGTTAAACCCAATTGTTCATTGTTTTGTATATGAAATGATGATATATCTTATTGTTTCTTACAGTGCATTGGGTTGAAAAACATTTAACAGGATCTATTGAAGAGGGTATATGGTTATGAAACAGGGACTTCTTGAACTACACTCCTACGCTCTACCACTGACATAAACCCTTGAATGTTGAAAACTGCCCTTTTTAAAAAAGGTGATAGAGTGGATGACTCTATGGAACTTGTAGAACGAATGACATCAGTGCACTTCTGGTCAGCTGTAAAAATTAATAAATTTCATTAAAGGCATGTTATTGGTTTCCACCACAGTTTTATAACATTCATATGAGCTTCCAATGGACTATTTCAAACTGATCATATCACCAGTAGAACTTGGGTGAATGTAAAACACAGCTTGTATCATATGAAGAAATCCTAAACAGCTTAATGGTGTTTACCCTATGTTTCACGTGATGATCAGGAGTATTTCAAATATAGAAATGTGTTGCTTATTACATAAAATGCTAAGATTGTAAATGTTTACTTCAATTTATTTAATTAAAAACATATTTCTACAGGTAAAACAGTTGGACAAGGGGGGACCCAGATTTGAACTGGGGACCTTTTGATCTGCAGTGAAATGCTCTACTCCTGAGCTATACCCCCATTTGTGAAATGTTCTCCTTTATTTATTCAGTAATATGTACAAAGTGGAAGCAACATGCAATCACCATCAAATCAATGCATTTTCAGCCACCAAACCCTCCTTATAAGTATAAGGGGTACAAAAGATGTCCTTTATCTGCCTTGGTAAAATACAGTGAGGTTTTCATTGCAAGAATTCATACATTTCGTATCACCTGTAGATCTTGGAACATGGAAAAAAAACTTTGTCAAATGCACAAATTCTGCAAAACGTAACTGTTTCTCTACTGCATTTTTTTTATTTTGTGCTAAGAGCATAGTTAAACCCAATTGTTCATTGTTTTGTATATGAAATGATGATATATCTTATTGTTTCTTACAGTGCATTGGGTTGAAAAACATTTAACAGGATCTATTGAAGAGGGTATATGGTTATGGAACAGGGACGTCTTGAACTACACTCCTACGCTCTACCACTGACATAAACCCTTGAATGTTGAATACTGCCCTTTTTTAAAAAGGTGATAGAGTGGGTGACTCTATGGAACTTGTAGAACTAATGACATCAGTGCACTTCTGGTCAGCTGTACAAATTAATAGATTTCATTAAGGGCATATTATTGGTTTCCACCACAGTTTTATAACATTCATAAGAGCTTCCAATGGACTATTTCAAACTGATCATATCACCAGTAGAACTTGGGTGAATGTAAAACACAGCTTGTATCATATGAAGAAATCCTAAACAGCTTAATGGTGTTTACCCTATGTTTCAGGTGATGATCAGGAGTATTTCAAATGTAGAAATGTGTTGCTCATTACATAAAATGCTAAGATTGTAAATGTTTTCTTCAATTAAAAAAATATTTCTACAGGTGAAACAGTTGAACAAGGGGGCACCCAGATTTGAACTAGGGACCTCTTGATCTGCAGTCAAATGCTCTACCAATGATCTACACCCCCAGTTCTGAAAAGTTCACCTTTATTAATTCAGTAATATGTACAAAGTGCAAGCAACATGCAATCACCATCAAAGCAATGCATTTTCAGCCACCAAACCCTCCTTATAAGTGTATGGGGTGCGAAGGATGTCCTTTATCTGCCTTGGTAAAATACAGTAAGGTTTCCATTGCAAGAATTCATACATTTCGTATCACATGTAGATCTTGGATCATGGAAAGAAAATCTTTTGTCAAATGCACAAATTCTGAAAAATGTAACTGCTTCTCTACTGCAGTTTGTTGATTTTGTGCTAAGAGCATAGTTAAACCCAATTATTCATTGTGTTTTATACGAAATGATGATATATCTTATTAATTCTATTATTTCTTACAGTGCATTGGGTTGAAAAACATTTTAACAGGATCTATTGAAGAGGGTATATGGTTATGAAACGGGGACTTCTTGAACTGGATTCCTACGCTCTACCACTGAGTTAAACCCTTGAATGCTGAAAACTGTCCTTTTTTAAAAAGGTGATAGAGAGGGTGACTGTATGGAACTTGTAGAACTAATGACATCAGTGCACTTCTGGTCAGCTGTACAAATTAATACATTTCATTAGGGGCATATTATTGGTTTCTACCACAGTTTTATAACATTCATATGAGCTTCCAATGGACTATTTCAAACTGATAATATCACCAGTAGAACTTGGGTGAATGTAAAACACAGCTTGTATCATACGAAGAAATCCTAAACAGTTTCATGATGTTTACCCTATGTTTCAGGAGATGATCAGGAGTATTTCTAATGTAGAAATGTGTTGCTCATTACATAAAATGCTAAGATTGTAAATGTTTTCTTCAATTTATTTAATTAAAAAAATATTTCTACAGGTAAAACAGTTGAAAAAGGGGGCACCCAGATTTGAACTAGGGACCTCTTGATCTGCAGTCAAATGCTCTACCACTGAGCTATACCCCCTGTTCTGAAAAGTTCCCCTTTATTAATTCAGTAATATGTACAAAGTGCAAGCAACATGCAATCACCATCAAAGCAATGCATTTTCAGCCACCAAACCCTCCTTATAAGTATATGGGGTGCGAAGGATGTCCTTTATCTGCCTTGGTAAAATACTGTAAGGTTTCCATTGCAAGAATTCATACATTTCGTATCACATGTAGATCTTGGAACATGGAAAAAAAATCTTTTGTCAAACGCACAAATTCTGAAAAATGTAACTGCTTCTCTACTGCAGTTTGTTGATTTTGTGCTAAGAGCATAGTTAAACCCAATTGTTCATTGTTTTGTATATGAAATGATTATATATCTTATTGTTTCTTACAGTGCATCGGGTTGAAAAACATTTAACAGGATCTATTGAAGAGTGTATATGGTTATGAAACAGGGACTTCTTGAACTACACTCCTACGCTCTACCACTGACATAAACCCTTGAATGTTGAAAACTGCCCTTTTTTAAAAAGGTGATAGAGTGGGTGACTCTATGGAACTTGTAGAACTAATGGCATCAGTGCACTTCTGGTCAGCTGTACAAATTAATACATTTCATTAAGGGCATATTATTGGTTTCCATCACAGTTTTATAACATTCATAAGAGCTTCCAATGAACTATTTCAAACTGATCATATCACCAGTAGAACTTGGGTGAATGTAAAACACAGCTTGTATCATATGAAGAAATCCTAAACAGCTTAATGGTGTTTACCCTATGTTTCAGGTGATGATCAGGAGTGTTTCAAATGTAGAAATGTGTTGCTCATTACATAAAATGCTAAGATTGTAAATGTTTACTTCAATTTATTTAATTAAAACATATTTCTACAGGTAAAACAGTTGGACAAGGGGGCACCCAGATTTGAACTAGTGACCTTTTGATCTGCAGTGAAATGCTCTACTCCGGAGCTATACCCCCATTTCTGAAATGTTCACCTTTATTGATTCAGTAATATGTACAAAGTGGAAGCAACATGCAATCGCCTTCAAAGCAAAGCATTTTCAGCCACCAAACCCTCCTTATAAGTATATGGGGTGCGAAGGATGTCCTTTATGTGCCTTGGTAAAATACAGTGAGGTTTCCAGTGCAAGAATTCATACATTTCGTATCACATGTAGATCTTGGAACATGAAAAAAAAATCTTTTGTCAAATGCACAAATTCTGCAAAATGCAACTGCTTCTCTACTGCAGTTTGTTGATTTTGTGCTAAGAGCATAGTTAAACCCAATTGTTCATTCTTTTGTATATGAAATGATGATATATCTTATTGCTTCTATTGTTTCTTACAGTGCATTGGGTTGAAAAACATTTTAATAGGATCTATTGAAGAGGGTATATGGTTATGAAACGGGGACTTCTTGAACTGGATTCCTACGCTCTACCAATGAGTTAAACCCCTGAATGCGGAAAACTGCCCTTTTTTAAAAAGGTGATAGAGTGGGTGACTGTATGGAACTTGTAGAACTAATGACATCAGTGCACTTCTGGTCAGCTGTACAAATTAATACATTTCATTAAGGGCATATTATCGGTTTCCACCACAGTTTTATAACATTCATATGAGCTTCCAATGGACTATTTCAAACTGATAATATCACCAGTAGAACTTGGGTGAATGTAAAACACAGCTTGTATCATACGAAGAAATCCTAAACAGTTTCATGGTGTTTACCTAATGTTTCAGGAGATGATCAGGAGTATTTCAAATGTAGAAATGTGTTGCTCATTACATAAAATGCTAAGATTGTAAATGTTTACTTCAATTTATTTAATTAAAAACATATTTCTACAGGTAAAACAGTTGGACAAGGGGGCACCCAGATTTGAATTAGGGACCTTTTGATCTGCAGTGAAATGCTCTACCCCTGAGCTATACCCCCATTTATGAAATGTTCACCTTTATTTATTCAGTAATATGTACAAAGTGGACGCAACATGCAATCAGCATCAAAGCAATGCATTTTCAGCCACCAAACCCTCCTTATAAGTATAAGGGGTACAAAAGATGTCCTTTATCTGCCTTGGTAAAATACAATGGGGTTTCCATTGCAAGAATTCATACATTTCGTATCACATGTAGATCTTGGAACATGGAACAAAAATCTTTTGTCAAATGCACAAATTCTGCAAAATGTAACTGCTTCTCTACTGCAGTTTGTTGATTTTGTGCTAAGAGCATAGTTAAACCCAATTGTTCATTGTTTTGTATATGAAATTATGATATATCTTATTGTTTCTTACAGTGCATTGGGTTGAAAAACATTTTAACAGGATCTATTGAAGAGGGTATATGGTTATGAAACAGGGACTTCTTGAACTACACTCCTACGCTCTACCACTGACATAAACCCTTGAATGTTGAAAACTGCCCTTTTTAAAAAAGATGATAGAGTGGGTGACTTTATGGAACTTGTAGAACTAATGACATCAGTGCACTTCTGGTCAGCTGTACAAATTAATACATTTCATCAAGGGCATATTATTGGTTTCCACCACAGTTTTATAACATTCATAAGAGCTTCCAATGGACTATTTCAAACTGATCATATCACCAGTAGAACTTGGGTGAATGTAAAACACAGCTTGTATCATATGAAGAAATCCTAAACAGCGTAATGGTGTTTACCCTATGTTCAAGGTGATGATCAGGAGTATTTCAAATGTAGAAATGTGTTGATCATTACATAAAATGCTAAGATTGTAAATGTTTACTTCAATTTATTTAATTAAAAACATATTTCTACAGGTAAAACAGTTGAACAAGGGTGCACCCAGATTTGAATTAGGGACCTTTTGATCTGCAGTGAAATGCTCTACCCCTGAGCTATACCACCATTTCTGAAATGTTCACCTTTATTTATTCAGTAATATGTACAAAGTGGAAGCAACATGCAATCACCATCAAAGCAATGCATTTACAGCCACCAAACCCTCCTTATAAGTATAAGGGGTACAAAAGATGTCCTTTATCTGCCTTGGTAAAATACTGTGAGGTTTCCATTGCAAGAATTCATACATTTCGTATCACATGTAGATCTTGGAACATGGAAAAAAAATCTTTTGTCAAATGCACAAATTCTGCAAAATGTAACTGCTTCTCTACTGCAGTTTGTTGATTTTGTGCTAAGAGCATAGTTAAACCCAATTGTTCATTCTTTTGTATATGAAATGATGATATATCTTATTGTTTCTTACAGTGCATTCGGTTAAAAAGTACATTTTAACAGGATCTATTGAAGAGGGTATATGGTTATGAAACAGGAACTTCTTGAAAAGCCCTCCTACACTCTACCACTGACATAAACCCTTGAATGCTGAAAACTGCCCTTTTTTAAAAAAGGTGATAGAGTGGGTGACTGTATGGAACTTGTAGAACTAATGACATCAGTGCACTTCTGGTCAGCTGTACAAATTAATACATTTCATTAAGGGCATATTATTGGTTTCCACCACAGTTTTATCACAATCATATGAGCTTCCAATGGACTATTTCAAACTAATCATATCACCAGTAGAACTTGGGTGAATGTAAAACACAGCTTGTATCATACGAAGAAATCCTAAACAGTTTCATGGTGTTTACCTAATGTTTCAGGAGATGATCAGGAGTATTTCAAATGTAGAAATGTGTTGCTCATTACATAAAATGCTAAGATTGTAAATGTTTACTTCAATTTATTTAATTAAAAACATATTTCTACAGGTAAAACAGTTGGACAAGGGGGCACCCAGATTTGAATTAGGGACCTTTTGATCTGCAGTGAAATGCTCTACCCCTGAGCTATACCCCCATTTATGAAATGTTCACCTTTATTTATTCAGTAATATGTACAAAGTGGAAGCAACATGCAATCACCATCAAAGCAATGCATTTTCAGCCACCAAACCCTCCTTATAAGTATAAGGGGTACAAAAGATGTCCTTTATCTGCCTTGGTAAAATACAATGGGGTTTCCATTGCAAGAATTCATACATTTCGTATCACATGTAGATCTTGGAACATGGAACAAAAATATTTTGTCAAATGCACAAATTCTGCAAAATGTAACTGCTTCTCTACTGCAGTTTGTTGATTTTGTGCTAAGAGCATAGTTAAACCCAATTGTTCATTGTTTTGTATATGAAATTATGATATATCTTATTGTTTCTTACAGTGCATTGGGTTGAAAAACATTTTAACAGGATCTATTGAAGAGGGTATATGGTTATGAAACAGGGACTTCTTGAACTACACTCCTACGCTCTACCACTGACATAAACCCTTGAATGTTGAAAACTGCCCTTTTTAAAAAAGATGATAGAGTGGGTGACTTTATGGAACTTGTAGAACTAATGACATCAGTGCACTTCTGGTCAGCTGTACAAATTAATACATTTCATCAAGGGCATATTATTGGTTTCCACCACAGTTTTATAACATTCATAAGAGCTTCCAATGGACTATTTCAAACTGATCATATCACCAGTAGAACTTGGGTGAATGTAAAACACAGCTTGTATCATATGAAGAAATCCTAAACAGCGTAATGGTGTTTACCCTATGTTCAAGGTGATGATCAGGAGTATTTCAAATGTAGAAATGTGTTGATCATTACATAAAATGCTAAGATTGTAAATGTTTACTTCAATTTATTTAATTAAAAACATATTTCTACAGGTAAAACAGTTGGACAAGGGTGCACCCAGATTTGAATTAGGGACCTTTTGATCTGCAGTGAAATGCTCTACCCCTGAGCTATACCACCATTTCTGAAATGTTCACCTTTATTTATTCAGTAATATGTACAAAGTGGAAGCAACATGCAATCACCATCAAAGCAATGCATTTACAGCCACCAAACCCTCCTTATAAGTATAAGGGGTACAAAAGATGTCCTTTATCTGCCTTGGTAAAATACTGTGAGGTTTCCATTGCAAGAATTCATACATTTCGTATCACATGTAGATCTTGGAACATGGAAAAAAAATCTTTTGTCAAATGCACAAATTCTGCAAAATGTAACTGCTTCTCTACTGCAGTTTGTTGATTTTGTGCTAAGAGCATAGTTAAACCCAATTGTTCATTCTTTTGTATATGAAATGATGATATATCTTATTGTTTCTTACAGTGCATTCGGTTAAAAAATACATTTTAACAGGATCTATTGAAGAGGGTATATGGTTATGAAACAGGAACTTCTTGAAAAGCCCTCCTACACTCTACCACTGACATAAACCCTTGAATGCTGAAAACTGCCCTTTTTTAAAAAGGTGATAGAGTGGGTGACTGTATGGAACTTGTAGAACTAATGACATCAGTGCACTTCTGGTCAGCTGTACAAATTAATACATTTCATTAAGGGCATATTATTGGTTTCCACCACAGTTTTATCACAATCATATGAGCTTCCAATGGACTATTTCAAACTAATCATATCACCAGTAGAACATGGGTGAATGTAAAACACAGCTTGTATCATATGAAGAAATCCTAAACAGCGTAATGGTGTTTACCCTATGTTCAAGGTGATGATCAGGAGTATTTCAAATGTAGAAATGTGTTGATCATTACATAAAATGCTAAGATTGTAAATGTTTACTTCAATTTATTTAATTAAAAACATATTTCTACAGGTAAAACAGTTGGACAAGGGTGCACCCAGATTTGAATTAGGGACCTTTTGATCTGCAGTGAAATGCTCTACCCCTGAGCTATACCACCATTTCTGAAATGTTCACCTTTATTTATTCAGTAATATGTACAAAGTGGAAGCAACATGCAATCACCATCAAAGCAATGCATTTACAGCCACCAAACCCTCCTTATAAGTATAAGGGGTACAAAAGATGTCCTTTATCTGCCTTGGTAAAATACTGTGAGGTTTCCATTGCAAGAATTCATACATTTCGTATCACATGTAGATCTTGGAACATGGAAAAAAAATCTTTTGTCAAATGCACAAATTCTGCAAAATGTAACTGCTTCTCTACTGCAGTTTGTTGATTTTGTGCTAAGAGCATAGTTAAACCCAATTGTTCATTCTTTTGTATATGAAATGATGATATATCTTATTGTTTCTTACAGTGCATTCGGTTAAAAAATACATTTTAACAGGATCTATTGAAGAGGGTATATGGTTATGAAACAGGAACTTCTTGAAAAGCCCTCCTACACTCTACCACTGACATAAACCCTTGAATGCTGAAAACTGCCCTTTTTTAAAAAGGTGATAGAGTGGGTGACTGTATGGAACTTGTAGAACTAATGACATCAGTGCACTTCTGGTCAGCTGTACAAATTAATACATTTCATTAAGGGCATATTATTGGTTTCCACCACAGTTTTATCACAATCATATGAGCTTCCAATGGACTATTTCAAACTAATCATATCACCAGTAGAACATGGGTGAATGTAAAACACAGCTTGTATCATATGAAGAAATCCTAAACAGTTTAATGGTGTTTACCCTATGTTTCAGGTGATGATCAGGAGTATTTCAAATGTAGAAATGTGTTGCTCATTACATAAAATGCTAAGATTGTAAATGTTTTCTTCAATTTATTTAATTAAAAAAATATTTCTACAGGTAAAACAGTTGAACAAGGGGGCACCCAGATTTGAACTAGGGACCTCTTGATCTGCAGTCAAATGCTCTACCACTGAGCTATACCCCCTGTTCTGAAAAGTTCCCCTTTATTAATTCAGTAATATGTACAAAGTGCAAGCAACATGCAATCACCATCAAAGCAATGCATTTTCAGCCACCAAACCCTCCTTATAAGTATATGGGGTGCGAAGGATGTCCTTTATCTGCCTTGGTAAAATACTGTAAGGTTTCCATTGCAAGAATTCATACATTTCGTATCACATGTAGATCTTGGAACATGGAAAAAAAATCTTTTGTCAAACGCACAAATTCTGAAAAATGTAACTGCTTCTCTACTGCAGTTTGTTGATTTTGTGCTAAGAGCATAGTTAAACCCAATTGTTCATTGTTTTGTATATGAAATGATTATATATCTTATTGTTTCTTACAGTGCATCGGGTTGAAAAACATTTAACAGGATCTATTGAAGAGTGTATATGGTTATGAAACAGGGACTTCTTGAACTACACTCCTACGCTCTACCACTGACATAAACCCTTGAATGTTGAAAACTGCCCTTTTTTAAAAAGGTGATAGAGTGGGTGACTCTATGGAACTTGTAGAACTAATGGCATCAGTGCACTTCTGGTCAGCTGTACAAATTAATACATTTCATTAAGGGCATATTATTGGTTTCCACCACAGTTTTATAACATTCATAAGAGCTTCCAATTAACTATTTCAAACTGATCATATCACCAGTAGAACTTGGGTGAATGTAAAACACAGCTTGTATCATATGAAGAAATCCTAAACAGCTTAATGGTGTTTACCCTATGTTTCAGGTGATGATCAGGAGTATTTCAAATGTAGAAATGTGTTGCTCATTACATAAAATGCTAAGATTGTAAATGTTTACTTCAATTTATTTAATTAAAACATATTTCTACAGGTAAAACAGTTGGACAAGGGGGCACCCAGATTTGAACTAGTGACCTTTTGATCTGCAGTGAAATGCTCTACTCCGGAGCTATACCCCCATTTCTGAAATGTTCACCTTTATTGATTCAGTAATATGTACAAAGTGGAAGCAACATGCAATCGCCTTCAAAGCAAAGCATTTTCAGCCACCAAACCCTCCTTATAAGTATATGGGGTGCGAAGGATGTCCTTTATGTGCCTTGGTAAAATACAGTGAGGTTTCCAGTGCAAGAATTCATACATTTCGTATCACATGTAGATCTTGGAACATGAAAAAAAAATCTTTTGTCAAATGCACAAATTCTGCAAAATGCAACTGCTTCTCTACTGCAGTTTGTTGATTTTGTGCTAAGAGCATAGTTAAACCCAATTGTTCATTCTTTTGTATATGAAATGATGATATATCTTATTGCTTCTATTGTTTCTTACAGTGCATTGGGTTGAAAAACATTTTAATAGGATCTATTGAAGAGGGTATATGGTTATGAAACGGGGACTTCTTGAACTGGATTCCTACGCTCTACCACTGAGTTAAACCCCTGAATGCGGAAAACTGCCCTTTTTTAAAAAGGTGATAGAGTGGGTGACTGTATGGAACTTGTAGAACTAATGACATCAGTGCACTTCTGGTCAGCTGTACAAATTAATACATTTCATTAAGGGCATATTATTGGTTTCCACCACAGTTTTATAACATTCATATGAGCTTCCAATGGACTATTTCAAACTGATAATATCACCAGTAGAACTTGGGTGAATGTAAAACACAGCTTGTATCATACGAAGAAATCCTAAACAGTTTCATGGTGTTTACCTAATGTTTCAGGAGATGATCAGGAGTATTTCAAATGTAGAAATGTGTTGCTCATTACATAAAATGCTAAGATTGTAAATGTTTACTTCAATTTATTTAATTAAAAACATATTTCTACAGGTAAAACAGTTGGACAAGGGGGCACCCAGATTTGAATTAGGGACCTTTTGATCTGCAGTGAAATGCTCTACCCCTGAGCTATACCCCCATTTATGAAATGTTCACCTTTATTTATTCAGTAATATGTACAAAGTGGACGCAACATGCAATCAGCATCAAAGCAATGCATTTTCAGCCACCAAACCCTCCTTATAAGTATAAGGGGTACAAAAGATGTCCTTTATCTGCCTTGGTAAAATACAATGGGGTTTCCATTGCAAGAATTCATACATTTCGTATCACATGTAGATCTTGGAACATGGAACAAAAATCTTTTGTCAAATGCACAAATTCTGCAAAATGTAACTGCTTCTCTACTGCAGTTTGTTGATTTTGTGCTAAGAGCATAGTTAAACCCAATTGTTCATTGTTTTGTATATGAAATTATGATATATCTTATTGTTTCTTACAGTGCATTGGGTTGAAAAACATTTTAACAGGATCTATTGAAGAGGGTATATGGTTATGAAACAGGGACTTCTTGAACTACACTCCTACGCTCTACCACTGACATAAACCCTTGAATGTTGAAAACTGCCCTTTTTAAAAAAGATGATAGAGTGGGTGACTTTATGGAACTTGTAGAACTAATGACATCAGTGCACTTCTGGTCAGCTGTACAAATTAATACATTTCATCAAGGGCATATTATTGGTTTCCACCACAGTTTTATAACATTCATAAGAGCTTCCAATGGACTATTTCAAACTGATGATATCACCAGTAGAACTTGGGTGAATGTAAAACACAGCTTGTATCATATGAAGAAATCCTAAACAGCGTAATGGTGTTTACCCTATGTTCAAGGTGATGATCAGGAGTATTTCAAATGTAGAAATGTGTTGATCATTACATAAAATGCTAAGATTGTAAATGTTTACTTCAATTTATTTAATTAAAAACATATTTCTACAGGTAAAACAGTTGAACAAGGGTGCACCCAGATTTGAATTAGGGACCTTTTGATCTGCAGTGAAATGCTCTACCCCTGAGCTATACCACCATTTCTGAAATGTTCACCTTTATTTATTCAGTAATATGTACAAAGTGGAAGCAACATGCAATCACCATCAAAGCAATGCATTTACAGCCACCAAACCCTCCTTATAAGTATAAGGGGTACAAAAGATGTCCTTTATCTGCCTTGGTAAAATACTGTGAGGTTTCCATTGCAAGAATTCATACATTTCGTATCACATGTAGATCTTGGAACATGGAAAAAAAATCTTTTGTCAAATGCACAAATTCTGCAAAATGTAACTGCTTCTCTACTGCAGTTTGTTGATTTTGTGCTAAGAGCATAGTTAAACCCAATTGTTCATTCTTTTGTATATGAAATGATGATATATCTTATTGTTTCTTACAGTGCATTCGGTTAAAAAATACATTTTAACAAGATCTATTGAAGAGGGTATATGGTTATGAAACAGGAACTTCTTGAAAAGCCCTCGTACACTCTACCACTGACATAAACCCTTGAATGCTGAAAACTGCCCTTTTTTAAAAAGGTGATAGAGTGGGTGACTGTATGGAACTTGTAGAACTAATGACATCAGTGCACTTCTGGTCAGCTGTACAAATTAATACATTTCATTAAGGGCATATTATTGGTTTCCACCACAGTTTTATCACAATCATATGAGCTTCCAATGGACTATTTCAAACTAATCATATCACCAGTAGAACTTGGGTGAATGTAAAACACAGCTTGTATCATACGAAGAAATCCTAAACAGTTTCATGGTGTTTACCTAATGTTTCAGGAGATGATCAGGAGTATTTCAAATGTAGAAATGTGTTGCTCATTACATAAAATGCTAAGATTGTAAATGTTTACTTCAATTTATTTAATTAAAAACATATTTCTACAGGTAAAACAGTTGGACAAGGGGGCACCCAGATTTGAATTAGGGACCTTTTGATCTGCAGTGAAATGCTCTACCCCTGAGCTATACCCCCATTTATGAAATGTTCACCTTTATTTATTCAGTAATATGTACAAAGTGGAAGCAACATGCAATCACCATCAAAGCAATGCATTTTCAGCCACCAAACCCTCCTTATAAGTATAAGGGGTACAAAAGATGTCCTTTATCTGCCTTGGTAAAATACAATGGGGTTTCCATTGCAAGAATTCATACATTTCGTATCACATGTAGATCTTGGAACATGGAACAAAAATATTTTGTCAAATGCACAAATTCTGCAAAATGTAACTGCTTCTCTACTGCAGTTTGTTGATTTTGTGCTAAGAGCATAGTTAAACCCAATTGTTCATTGTTTTGTATATGAAATTATGATATATCTTATTGTTTCTTACAGTGCATTGGGTTGAAAAACATTTTAACAGGATCTATTGAAGAGGGTATATGGTTATGAAACAGGGACTTCTTGAACTACACTCCTACGCTCTACCACTGACATAAACCCTTGAATGTTGAAAACTGCCCTTTTTAAAAAAGATGATAGAGTGGGTGACTTTATGGAACTTGTAGAACTAATGACATCAGTGCACTTCTGGTCAGCTGTACAAATTAATACATTTCATCAAGGGCATATTATTGGTTTCCACCACAGTTTTATAACATTCATAAGAGCTTCCAATGGACTATTTCAAACTGATCATATCACCAGTAGAACTTGGGTGAATGTAAAACACAGCTTGTATCATATGAAGAAATCCTAAACAGCGTAATGGTGTTTACCCTATGTTCAAGGTGATGATCAGGAGTATTTCAAATGTAGAAATGTGTTGATCATTACATAAAATGCTAAGATTGTAAATGTTTACTTCAATTTATTTAATTAAAAACATATTTCTACAGGTAAAACAGTTGGACAAGGGTGCACCCAGATTTGAATTAGGGACCTTTTGATCTGCAGTGAAATGCTCTACCCCTGAGCTATACCACCATTTCTGAAATGTTCACCTTTATTTATTCAGTAATATGTACAAAGTGGAAGCAACATGCAATCACCATCAAAGCAATGCATTTACAGCCACCAAACCCTCCTTATAAGTATAAGGGGTACAAAAGATGTCCTTTATCTGCCTTGGTAAATTACTGTGAGGTTTCCATTGCAAGAATTCATACATTTCGTATCACATGTAGATCTTGGAACATGGAAAAAAAATCTTTTGTCAAATGCACAAATTCTGCAAAATGTAACTGCTTCTCTACTGCAGTTTGTTGATTTTGTGCTAAGAGCATAGTTAAACCCAATTGTTCATTCTTTTGTATATGAAATGATGATATATCTTATTGTTTCTTACAGTGCATTCGGTTAAAAAATACATTTTAACAGGATCTATTGAAGAGGGTATATGGTTATGAAACAGGAACTTCTTGAAAAGCCCTCCTACACTCTACCACTGACATAAACCCTTGAATGCTGAAAACTGCCCTTTTTTAAAAAGGTGATAGAGTGGGTGACTGTATGGAACTTGTAGAACTAATGACATCAGTGCACTTCTGGTCAGCTGTACAAATTAATACATTTCATTAAGGGCATATTATTGGTTTCCACCACAGTTTTATCACAATCATATGAGCTTCCAATGGACTATTTCAAACTAATCATATCACCAGTAGAACATGGGTGAATGTAAAACACAGCTTGTATCATATGAAGAAATCCTAAACAGCGTAATGGTGTTTACCCTATGTTCAAGGTGATGATCAGGAGTATTTCAAATGTAGAAATGTGTTGATCATTACATAAAATGCTAAGATTGTAAATGTTTACTTCAATTTATTTAATTAAAAACATATTTCTACAGGTAAAACAGTTGGACAAGGGTGCACCCAGATTTGAATTAGGGACCTTTTGATCTGCAGTGAAATGCTCTACCCCTGAGCTATACCACCATTTCTGAAATGTTCACCTTTATTTATTCAGTAATATGTACAAAGTGGAAGCAACATGCAATCACCATCAAAGCAATGCATTTACAGCCACCAAACCCTCCTTATAAGTATAAGGGGTACAAAAGATGTCCTTTATCTGCCTTGGTAAAATACTGTGAGGTTTCCATTGCAAGAATTCATACATTTCGTATCACATGTAGATCTTGGAACATGGAAAAAAAATCTTTTGTCAAATGCACAAATTCTGCAAAATGTAACTGCTTCTCTACTGCAGTTTGTTGATTTTGTGCTAAGAGCATAGTTAAACCCAATTGTTCATTCTTTTGTATATGAAATGATGATATATCTTATTGTTTCTTACAGTGCATTCGGTTAAAAAATACATTTTAACAGGATCTATTGAAGAGGGTATATGGTTATGAAACAGGAACTTCTTGAAAAGCCCTCCTACACTCTACCACTGACATAAACCCTTGAATGCTGAAAACTGCCCTTTTTTAAAAAGGTGATAGAGTGGGTGACTGTATGGAACTTGTAGAACTAATGACATCAGTGCACTTCTGGTCAGCTGTACAAATTAATACATTTCATTAAGGGCATATTATTGGTTTCCACCACAGTTTTATCACAATCATATGAGCTTCCAATGGACTATTTCAAACTAATCATATCACCAGTAGAACATGGGTGAATGTAAAACACAGCTTGTATCATATGAAGAAATCCTAAACAGTTTAATGGTGTTTACCCTATGTTTCAGGTGATGATCAGGAGTATTTCAAATGTAGAAATGTGTTGCTCATTACATAAAATGCTAAGATTGTAAATGTTTTCTTCAATTTATTTAATTAAAAAAATATTTCTACAGGTAAAACAGTTGAACAAGGGGGCACCCAGATTTGAACTAGGGACCTCTTGATCTGCAGTCAAATGCTCTACCACTGAGCTATACCCGCAGTTCTGAAAAGTTCACCTTTATTCAGTAATATGTACAAAGTGCAAGCAACATGCAATCACCATCAAAGCAATGCATTTTCAGCCACCAAACCCTCCTTATAGGTATATGGGGTGCGAAGGATGTCCTTTATCTGCCTTGGTAAAATACAGTAAGGTTTCCATTGCAAGAATTCATACATTTCGTATCACATGTAGATCTTGGAACATGGAAAAAAAATCTTTTGTCAAATGCACAAATTCTGAAAAATGTAACTGCTTCTCTACTGCAGTTTGTTGATTTTGTGCTAAGAGCATAGTTAAACCCAATTGTTCATTGTTTTGTATATGAAATGATTATATATCTTATTGTTTCTTACAGTGCATTGGGTTGAAAAACATTTAACAGGATCTATTGAAGAGGGTATATGGTTATGAAACAGGGACTTCTTGAACTACACTCCTACGCTCTACCACTGACATAAACCCTTCAATGTTGAAAACTGCCCTTTTTTAAAAAGGTGATAGAGTGGGTGACTCTATGGAACTTGTAGAACTAATGGCATCAGTGCACTTCTGGTCAGCTGTACAAATTAATACATTTCATTAAGGGCATATTATTGGTTTCCACCACAGTTTTATAACATTCATAAGAGCTTCCAATGGACTATTTCAAACTGATCATATCACCAGTAGAACTTGGGTGAATGTAAAACACAGCTTGTATCATATGAAGAAATCCTAAACAGCTTAATCGTGTTTACCCTATGTTTCAGGTGATGATCAGGAGTATTTCAAATGTAGAAATGTGTTGCTCATTACATAAAATGCTAAGATTGTAAATGTTTACTTCAATTTATTTAATTAAAAACATATTTCTACAGGTAAAACAGTTGGACAAGGGGGCACCCAGATTTGAACTAGTGACCTTTTGATCTGCAGTGAAATGCTCTACTGATATGATATGATATGATATGGTATTTGTAACGCGCCTATACACAGGTGTTTCAAGGCGCGACGAGGCAGGGAGGGGAGGGACAAGGGGAGACAGACAACGATCCTACTAGGCCAGGTGTCATTCAGATCGCGCAAGTGCAGGGGTGGGGGAGGGGGAAAAGTGCAAGGGGAAGGGGAGGGGGGAAGTGCAGTACATGGTAAGTGGCGTAAAGTAATAAATAAATAAATAGGGCCAGCTGGTGGCAAGTGCGAGGTAAGTGCAGAGCAAGTGCTGGGGAAGGGGGGGGGCTGTAGGGATACAGAGACAGTCCCGCAGTGCAAAGGGGTTCCAGGGCATCAATGCAAGTGGAGAGTGGCTGGGCCCAGGACCGAGGCCGTTTAGAGTGGTCCAGTTGCAGGATCAGTGCAGTTTCAGTGAAGAATTAATTAGCTGTTCAGCAGGGGAGAGGGAGAGAGAAAGCAGAAGCAAAGAGGAAGGTTTTGAGGTGCTTCCGGAACCGGAGATGGTTCTCCTCAAGTTTCAGGGAGGCAGGAAGGCTGTTCCAGAGGGAGGCCCCTGCCGCAGAGAGGGATCTACCCCCAGCTCGATGCTTCGAGAAGCGGCTAACCCTGAGGGAATTGGAGGCGGATGAGCGAAGGGCTCGGGAAGGAAGATATTTGGGAAGAGAGAGTTGAAAGTATTTAGGACCCAGGCCCCAGAAGGCCTTGTGGACAATGCAGAGGGTTTTGAACTTTATCCTCGCAGCCACTGGGAGCCAGTGTAGAGATTTCAGTCCTGGAGAGATACGGTCCCTGGGCTTGAGGCCAAGGACAAGTCTCGCAGTTCTGTTCTGGATGAGTTGCAGAGGGCGGAGAGTGGAGGCAGGCAGGTTAAGATAGAGGCTGTTACAGTAGTCCAGCTTCGAGAGAACCAGGGCTCGGGAGACAGTGAGCTTCTGGGGGAAGGAGAGGAAGGGAAGAATACCTCTGAGGAGGTGCAGCTGGTAGTGTGACCTCTTGGCGACGTCAGAAATATGAGGAGAGAAGGAGAGTGTGGAGTCGAAGATGACCCCAAGGTTTTTTGCCTTGCCGGTAGTAGCAGGGAGGGGGCCAAGGGAGGCAGGCCAGAGAGCTGCAGGGAAGGAGGGAGTGGGAGTACCGATGAGTAGAATCTCAGTCTTACTGGCATTAAGGCAGAGGTCATTGGCGGCACACCATTCTTGGATAGCAGACAGACAGTCAGAGATGAGGGAAGGAGAGGGGGAGGCTGAGGGTAGCCTGAAAATGAGCTGGGTATCGTCCGCATAGCACTGGAAATTAGGGCAGAGAGCGGCGATGCGGTGGGCAAGGAGTGCCAGATACTGGTTGAACAGCCAGGGAGAGAGATTAGATCCCTGGGGGACACCACAGGTGGAGAAAAAGATGTCGGAGAGGAAGGACCCCAGTTGGACCTGGGAGGGTCGATTTGAAAGGAAAGAGGTCAGCCACGCCAGAGCCTGACCAGTGATACCCAGGTTTTCCCGGAGACGGTTGAGCAGGATGGCATGGTTGACAGTGTCAAAGGCAGAGGAGAGATCGAGCAGAATGAGAACACACGGAGTGTTGGAATCGAGGTTCAAGAGCAGGTCTTCACGGATGTTCAGGAGAGCAGTTTCCGTGCTTCTGGCAGCTCTGAAGCCAGATTGATGGTCATGAAGACTACCAACAGATTCAGAATGGAGGTTAAGCTGGGAGATGGCCAGTTTCTCCAGAAGCTTGCCCAGGAAGGGAGTGATGGAGATAGGGCGATAGTTAGCCGGGCAGGAGGGGTCGGAGGAGGGTTTCTTGAGAAGAGGGTGCACAAGGGAGTGCTTGAGGGGGGAAGGGAAGACTCCAGAGGCGAAGGAGTGGTTGCAGAAGTCAGCCAGGGCAGGAGCCAGGGAGTCGATGTGGTCCTTGATAGTTTTGGAGGAACAGGGGTGAACCTGTTTAGACGAGACTTTCATTGATCGGACTTGTCTGGAAACCTCGTCAGCAGAGAAAGGTGGAAAGGCAGAGAAAGAGGGAGGAGGGGTGACCGCAGAAGGGCCAGAGGAAGGGCCGGGTAGGGAGGGAGGGAGGTGAAAGGAGGAGAGCGAGGACAGGATGTCCTGAGTTTTAGAGATGAAGTGAGAGGCCAGTGCAGTGCAGAGGGCCTGGGAGGGGACAGGAGAGGTACAGACTGCAACAGGGTTGGCCAGCTCCTTGCAGATTTTAAAGAGTTCGGCGGAGTTGTTTGATGCCGCAGAGATGCAGGCTTGGATAAGGGCTCTCTTCTTGGTGAGAACGGAGAGCCGGTACTGCCTTTGGAGCAGGCGGCAGGCCAGTTTGTCAGAGGATGAACATGAAGCATGCCATTTCCTCTCTGCAACCCTGCACTTGCGTTTCAGGGTGGCGAGATCCGAGTCATACCAGGAGTTACATTTGGCTTTGGGCTTCAGGCGGATTCTCATGACGGGGGCAACGATATCAAGAGTAACAGATATAGCAGAGTGGAGCATGGAGAGGGCTGTGTCAGGGTGGGAGTCAGCCGAAGGGGCGGGGGGGCAAGAAGGTAGCAGCGAAAGCCTCAACTGACACACGCTTCATGGGTCGGATGACCGAGAAGGTGGGTGGCAGTGAAGAGGGTGGCTTTGCCTGTGGGGTAGGCAGGGTGAGGTGGGAGGATAGGAGAAAGTGATCACTCCAGGAGAGAGGAGTGGAGAGAGGGACGGAGAGGGGAAGGTCAGAAGAGATCAGAGCATCAAGAATTTGCCCAGCAGAGTGAGTAGGCCCAGATGGGAGAATAGAGAGTGAGAGAGAGTCGCAGAGGTCACGAAAGAGACCAGTGGGGGGACTGGAGGCATCAAGGTGGATGTTAAAGTCGCCAAGAAAGAGGAGTTGAGTGGTTGAGGACAGGAGTGCGGAGGAGAGGTCAGCCCACTCAGAGAGGAAGGAGGAAATTTGACCAGGTGGCCGATAGATAGTAGCCACGGTAAAGGAATGGCTAGGAGAGAGAGAGAGTCGGCAGACAAGACATTCAAAAGAGGAGTAGGTCTGCGTAGGAGTGACAGTGGCAGGAATCCACTCAGGGAAGATAAGGGCAACACCCCCCCTGCACGGTTGGGCCTGGGCATGGAGAGGATCTTGTAACCGTCTTGTACTCCGGAGCAATACCCCCATTTCTGAAATGTTCACCTTTATTTATTCAGTAATATGTACAAAGTGGAAGCAACATGCAATCACCATCAAAGTAAAGCATTTTCAGCCACTAAACCCTCCTTATAAGTATATGGGGTGCGAAGGATGTCCTTTATGTGCCTTGGTAAAATACAGTGAGGTTTCCATTGCAAGAATTCATACATTTCGTATCACATGTAGATCTTGGAACATGGAAAAAAAATCTTTTGTCAAATGCACAACTTCTGCAAAATGCAACTGCTTCTCTACTGCAGTTTGTTGATTTTGTGCTAAGAGCATAGTTAAACCCAATTGTTCATTCATTTGTATATGAAATGATGATATATCTTATTGTTTCTATTGTTTCTTACAGTGCATTGGGTTGAAAAACATTTTAACAGGACCTATTGAAGAGGGTATATGGTTATGAAACGGGGACTTCTTGAACTGGATTCCTACGCTCTACCACTGAGTTAAACCCTTGAATGCTGAAAACTGCCCTTTTTTAAAAAGGTGATAGAGTGGGTGACTGTATGGAACTTGTAGAACTAATGACATCAGTGCACTTCTGGTCAGCTGTACAAATTAATACATTTCATTAAGGGCATATTATTGGTTTCCACCACAGTTTTATAACATTCATATGAGCTTCCAATGGACTATTTCAAACTGATAATATCACCAGTAGAACTTGGGTGAATGTAAAACACAGCTTGTATCATACGAAGAAATCCTAAACAGTTTCATGGTGTTTACCCTATGTTTCAGGAGATGATCAGGAGTATTTCTAATGTACAAATATGTTGCTCATTACATAAAATGCTAAGATTGTAAATGTTTTCTTCAATTTATTTAATTTAAAAAAATATTTCTACAGGTAAAACAGTTGAACAAGGGGGCACCCAGATTTGAACTAGGGACCTCTTGATCTGCAGTCAAATGCTCTACCACTGAGCTATACCCCCAGTTCTGAAAATGTCACCTTTATTAATTCAGTAATATGTACAAAGTGCAAGCAACATGCAATCACCATCAAAGCAATGCATTTTCAGCCACCAAACCCTCCTTATAAGTATATGGGGTGCGAAGGATGTCCTTTATCTGCCTTGGTAAAATACAGTAGGGTTTCCATTGCAAGAATTCATACATTTCGTATCCCATGTAGATCTTGGAACATGGAAAAAAAATCTTTTGTCAAATGCACAAATTCTGAAAAATGTAACTGCTTCTCTACTGCAGTTTGTTGATTTTGTGCTAAGAGCATAGTTAAACCCAATTGTTCATTGTTTTGTATATGAAATGATGATATATCCTTTTGTTTCTTACAGTGCATTGGGTTGAAAAACATTTTAACAGGATCTATTGAAGAGGGTATATGGTTATGAAACAGCGACTTCTTGAACTACACTCCTACGCTCTACCACTGACATAAACCCTTGAATGTTGAAAACTGCCCTTTTTTTAAATAGGTGATAGAGTGGGTGACTGTATGGAACATGTAGAACTAATGAAATCAGTGCACTTCTGGTAAGCTGTACAAATTAATACATTTCATTAAGGGCATATTATTGGTTTCCACCACAGTTTTATAACATTCATATGAGCTTCCAATGGACTATTTCAAACTGATAATATCACCAGTAGAACTTGGGTGAATGTAAAACACAGCTTGTATCATATGAAGAAATCCTAAACAGTTTCATGGTGTTTACCCTATGTTTCAGGAGATGATCAGGAGTATTTCTAATTTAGAAATGTGTTGGTCATTACATAAAATGCTAAGATTGTAAATGTTTTCTTCAATTAAAAACATATTTCTACAGGTAAAACAGTTGAACAAGGGGGCACCCAGATTTGAACTAGGGACCTCTTGATCTGCAGTCAAATGCACTACCACTGAGCTATACCCACATTTGTGAAAAGTTCACCTTTATTAATTCAGTAATATGTACAAAGTGCAAGCAACATGCAATCACCATCAAAACAATGCATTTTCAGCCACCAAACCCTCCTTATAAGTTTAAGTGGTACAAAAGATGTCCTTTATCTGCCTTGGTAAAATACAGTGAGGTTTCCATTGCAAGAATTCATACATTTCGTATCACATGTAGATCTTGGAACATGGAAAAAAAATCTTTTGTCAAATGCACAAATTCTGCAAAATGTAACTGCTTCTCTACTGCAGTTTGTTGATTTTGTGCTAAGAGCATAGTTAAACCCAATTGTTCATTGTTTTATATGTGAAATGTTGATATATCCTTTTGTTTCCTACAGTGCATTGGGTTGAAAAACATTTTAATAGGATCTATTGAAGAGGGTGTATAGTTATGAAACAGGGACTTCTTGAACTGCACTCCTATGTTCTACCACTGAGTTAAACCCTTGAATGCTGAAAACTGCCCTTTTTTAAAAAGGTGATAGAGTGGGTGACTGTATGGAACTTGTAGAACTAATGACATCAGTGCACTTCTGGTCAGCTGTACAAATTAATACAGTTCATTAAGGGCATATTATTGGTTTCCACCACAGTTTTATAACATTCATATGAGCTTCTAATTGACTATTTCAAACTGATAATATCACCAGTAGAACTTGGGTGAATGTAAAACACAGCTTGTATCATATGAAGAAATCCTAAAAGGTTTCATGGTGTTTACCCTATGTTTCAGGAGATAATCAGGAGTATTTCTAATGTAGAAATGTGTTGCTCATTACATAAAATGCTAAGATTGTAAATGTTTTCTTCAATTTATTTAATTAGAAAAATACTTCTACAGGTAAAACAGTTGAACAAGGGGGCACCCAGTTTTGAACTAGGGAACTCTTGATCTGCAGTGAAATGCTCTACCACTGAGCTATACTCCAGTTCTGAAAAGTTCGCCTTTATTAATTCGGTAATATGTACAAAGTACAAGCAACATGCAATCACCATCAAAGCAATGCATTTTCAGCCACAAAACCCTCCTTATAAGTGTATGGGGTGCGAAGGATGTCCTTTATCTGCCTTCGTAAAATACAGTGAGGTTTCCATTGCAAGGCTTCATACATTTCTTATCACATGTAGATCTTGGAACATGGAAAAAAATTCTTTTGTCAAATGCACAAATTCTGCAAAATGTAACTGCTTCTCTACTGCAGTTTGTTGATTTTGTGCTAAGAGTATAGTTAAACCCAATAGTTCATTGTTTTTTTATATGAAATGATGATATATCCTATTGTTTCTTACAGTGCATTGGGTTGAAAAACATTTTAACAGGATCTATTGAAGAGGGTATATGGTTATGAAACAGGGGCTTCTTGAAAAGCACTCCTACGCTCTACCACTGACATAAACCCTTGAATGCTGAAAACTGCCCTTTTTGAAAAAGGTGATAGAGTGGGTGACTGTATGGAACTTGTAGAACTAATGACTTCAGTGCACTTCTGGTCAGCTGTACAAATTAATACATTTCATTAAGGGCATATTATTGGTTGCCACCACAGTTTTATAACATTCATATGAGCTTCCAATGGACTATTTCAAACTGATAATATCACCAGTAGAACGTGGGTTTATGTAAAACACAGCTTGTATCATATGAAGAAATCCTAAACAGTTTCATGGTGTTTACCTTATGTTTCAGGAGATGATCAGGAGTATTTCAAATGTAGAAATGTGTTGCTCATTACATAAAATGCTAAGATTGTAAATGTTTTCTTCAATTTATTTAAAAAAATATTTCTACAGGTAAAACAGTTATACAAGGGGGCACCCAGATTTGAACTAGGGAGCTCTTGATCTGCAGTCAAATTCTCTACCACTGAGCTATACCCCCAGTTCTGAAAAGTTCACCTTTATTAATTCAGTAATATGTACAAAGTGCAAGCAACATGCAATCACCATCAAAGCAATGCATGTTCAGCCACCAAACCCTCCTTATAAGTATATGGGGTGCGAAGGATGTCCTTTATCTGTCTTGGTAAAATACAGTGAGGTTTCCATTGCAAGAATTCATACATTTTGTATAACATGTAGATCTTGGAACATGGAAAAAAAATCTTTTGTCAAATGCACAAATTCTGCAAAATGTAACTGCTTCTCTACTGCAGTTTGTTGATTTTGTGCTAAGAGCATAGTTAAACCCAATTGTTCATTGTTTTGTATATGAAATGATGATATATCCTATTGTTTCTTACAGTGCATTGGGTTGAAAAACATTTTAACAGGATCTGTTGAAGAGGGTATATGGTTATGAAACAGGAACTTCTTGAACTACACTCCTACGCTCTACCACTGACATAAACCCTTCAATGTTGAAAACTGCCCTTTTTTAAAAAGGTGATAGAGTGGGTGACTCTATGGAACTTGTAAAACTAATGACATCAGTGCACTTCTGGTCATCTGTACAAATTATTACATTTCATTAAGGGCATATTATTGGTTTCCACCACAGTTTTATAACATTCATATGAGCTTCCAATGGACTATTTCAAACTGATAATATCACCAGTAGAACTTGGGTGAATGTAAAACACAGCTTGTATCATATGAAGAAATCCTAAACAGTTTCTTGGTGTTTACCCTCTGTTTCAAGAGATGATCAGGAGTATTTCAAATGTAGAAATGTGTTGCTCATTACATAAAATGCTAAGATTGTAAATGTTTTCTTTAATTTATTTAATTAAAAACATATTTCTACAGGTAAAACAGTTGTACAAGGTGGCACCCAGATTTGAACTGGGGACCTTTTGATCTGCAGTGAAATGCTCTACCCCTGAGTTATACCCCCATTTCTGAAATGTTCACCTTTATTTATTCAGTAATATGTACACAGTGGAAGCAACATGCAATCACCATCAAAGCAATGCATTTTCAGCCACCAAACCCTCCTTATAAGTATAAGGGGTACAAAAGAGGTCCTTTATCTGCCTAATTGTTCATTGTGTTGTATATGAAATGATGATATATCCGATTGTTTCTTACAGTGCATTGGGTTGAAAAACATTTTAACAGGATCTATTGAAGAGGGTATATGGTTATGAACCAGGGACTTCTTGAAAAGCACTCCTACGCTCTACCACTGACATAAACCCTTGAATGCTGAAAACTGCCCTTTTTTAAAAAGGTGATAGAGTGGGTGACTGTATGGAACTTGTAGAACTAATGACCGATTGTTTCCGATACAGTGAGGTTTCCACTGCAAGAATTCATACATTTCGTATCACATGTAGATCTTGGATCATTGAAAAAAAATGTTTGTCAAATGCACAAATTCTGCAAAACGTAACTGCTTCTCTACTGCATTTTGTTGATTTTGTGCTAAGAGCATAGTTAAACCCAATTGTTCATTGTTTTTTATATGAAATGATGATATATCCTATTGTTTCTTACAGTGCATTCGGTTGATAAACATTTTAACATGAACTATTGAAGAGGTTATATGGTTATGAACAGGGACTTCTTGAACTGCACTCCTACTCTCTACCATTGACATAAACCCTTGAATGTTGAAAACTGCCCTTTTTTAAAAAGGTGATAGAGTGGGTGACTGTATAGAACTTTTAGAACTAATGACATCGGTGCACTTCTGGTCAGCTGTACAAAGTAATACATTTCATTAAGGGAATATTATTGGTTTCCACCACAGTTTTATAACATTCATATGAGCTTCCAATGGACTATTTCAAACTGATAATATCACCATTAGAACTTGGGTGAATGTAAAACACAGCTTGTATCATATGAAGAAATCCTAAACAGTTTCATGGTGTTTACCCTATGTTTCAGGAGATAATCAGGAGTATTTCTAATGTAGAAATGTGTTGCTCATTACATAAAATGCTAAGATTGTAAATGTTTTCTTCAATTTATTTAATTAGAAAAATATATCTACAGGTAAAACAGTTGAACAAGGGGGGCACCTAGTTTTGAACTAGAGAACTCTTGATCTGCAGTGAAATGCTCTACCACTGAGCTATACCCCAGTTCTGAAAAGTTCGCCTTTATTAATTCAGTAATATGTACAAAGTACAAGCAACATGCAATCACCATCAAAGCAATGCATTTTCAGCCACAAAACCCTCCTTATAAGTGTATGGGGTGCGAAGGATGTCCTTTATCTGCCTTGGTAAAATACAGTGAGGTTTCCTTTGCAAGACTTCATACATTTCTTATCACATGTAGATCTTGGAACATGGAAAAAAAATCTTTTGTCAAATGCACAAATTCTGCAAAATGTAACTGCTTCTCTACTGCAGTTTGTTGATTTTGTGCTAAGAGCTTAGTTAAACCCAATTGTTCATTGTTTTTTATATGAAATGATGATATATCCTATTGTTTCTTACAGTGCATTGGGTTGAAAAACATTTTAACAGGATCTATGGAAGAGGGTATATGGTTATGAAACAGGGACTTCTTGAAAAGCACTCCTACGCTCTACCACTGACATAAACCCTTGAATGCTGAAAACTGCCCTTTTTGAAAAAGGTGATAGAGTGGGTGACTGTATGGAACTTGTAGAACTAATGACATCAGTGCACTTCTGGTCAGCTGTACAAATTAATACATTTCATTAAGGGCATAATATTGGTTTGCACCACAGTTTTATAACATTCATATGAGCTTCCAATGGACTATTTCAAACTGATCATATCACCAGTAGAACTTGGGTGAATGTAAAACACAGCTTGTATCATATGAAGAAATCCTAAACAGTTTCATGGTGTTTACTCTATGTTTCAGGAGATGATCAGGAGTATTTCTAATGTAGAAATGTGTTGCTCATTACATAAAATGCTAAGATTGTAAATGTTTTCTTCAATTTATTTAATTAAGAAAATATTTCTACAGGTAAAACAGTTGAACAAGGGGGCACCCAGATTTGAACTAGGGACCTCTTGATCTGCAGTCAAATGCTCTATCACTGAGCTATACCCCCATTTCTGAAAAGTTCACCTTTATTAATTCAGTAATATGTACAAAGTGCAAGCAACATGCAATCACCATCAAAGCAATGCATTTTCAGCCACCAAACCCTCCTTATAAGTATATGGGGTGCGAAGGATGTCCTTTATCTGCCTTGGTAAAATACAGTGAGGTTTCCATTGCAAGAATTCATACATTTTGTATCACATGTAGATCTTGGCACATGGAAAAAAACCTTTTGTCAAATGCACAAATTCTGCAAAACGTAACTGCATCTCTACTGCAGTTTGTTGATTTTGTGCTAAGAGCATAGCTAAACCCAATTGTTCATTGTTTTCTATAAAAAATGATGATATATCGTATTGTTTCTTACAGTGCATTGGGTTGAAAAACATTTTAACAGGATCTATTGAAGAGGGTATATGGTTATGAAACAGAGACTTCTTGAACTGCACTCCTACGCTCTACCACTGACATAAACCCTTGAATGCTGAAAACTGCCCTTTTTTAAAAAGTGATAGAGTGGGTGACTTTATGGAACTTGTAGAACTAATGACATCAGTGCACTTCTGGTCAGCTGTACAAATTAATACATTTCATTAAGGGCATATTATTGGTTTCCACCACAGTTTTATAACATTCATAAGAGCTTCCAATGGACTATTTCAAACTGATCATATCACCAGTAGAACTTGGGTGAATGTAAAACACATCTTGTATCATATGAAGAAATCCTAAACAGCTTAATGGTGTTTACCCTATGTTTCAGGTGATGATCAGGAGTATTTCAAATGTAGAAATGTGTTGCTCATTACCTAAAATGCTAAGATTGTAAATGTTTTCTTTAATTTATTTAATTAAAACGTATTTCTACAGGTAAAACAGTTGGACAAGGGGGCACCCAGATTTGAACTAGCGACCTTTTGATCTGCAGTGAAATGCTCTACCCCTGAGCTATAACCCCATTTCTGAAATGTTCACCTTTATTTATTCAGTAATATGTACAAAGTGGAAGCAACATGCAATCACCATCAAAGCAATGCATTTTCAGCCACCAAACCCTCCTTATAAGTATATGAGGTGCGAAGGATGTCCTTTATCTGCCTTGGTAAAATACAGTGAGGTTTCCATTGCAAGAATTCATACATTTTGTATCACATGTAGATCTTGGAACATGGAAAAAAAATCTTTTGTCAAATGCACAAATTCTGCAAAATGTAACTGCTTCTCTACTGCAGTTTGTTGATTTTGTGCTAAGAGCATAGTTAAACCCAATTGTTCATTGTGTTGTATATGAAATGATGATATATCCGATTGTTTCTTACAGTGCATTGGGTTGAAAAACATTTTAACAGGATCTATTGAAGAGGGTATATGGTTATGAACCAGGGACTTCTTGAAAAGCACTCCTACGCTCTACCACTGACATAAACCCTTGAATGCTGAAAACTGCCCTTTTTTAAAAAGGTGATAGAGTGGGTGACTGTATGGAACTTGTAGAACTAATGACATCGGTGCACTTCTGGTCAGCTGTACAAATTAATACATTTCATTAAGGGCATATTATTGGTTTCCACCACAGTTTTATAACATTCATATGAGCTTCCAATGGACTATTTCAAACTGATAATATCACCAGTAGAAATTGGGTGAATGTAAAACACAGCTTGTATCATATGAAGAAATCCTAAACAGTTTCATGGTGTTTACCATATGTTTCAGGAGATAATCCGGAGTATTTCTAATGTAGAAATGTGTTGCTCATTACATAAAATGCTAAGATTGTAAATGTTTTCTTCAATTTATTTAATTAGAAAAATATTTCTACAGGTAAAACAGTTGAACAAGGGGGCACCCAGTTTTGAACTAGGGAACTCTTGATCTGCAGTGAAATGCTCTACCACTGAGCTATTCCCCCAGTTCTGAAAAGTTCGCCTTTATTAATTCAGTAATATGTACAAAGTACAAGCAACATGCAATCACCATCAAAGCAATGCATTTTCAGCCACAAAACCCTCCTTATAAGTGTATGGGGTGCGAAGGATGTCCTTTATCTGCCTTGGTAAAATACAGTGAGGTTTCCATTGCAAGACTTCATACATTTCTTATCACATGTAGATCTTGGAACATGGAAAAAAAAATCTTTTGTCAAATGCACAAATTCTGCAAAATGTAACTGCTTCTATACTGCAGTTTGTTGATTTTGTGCTAAGAGCATAGTTAAACCCAATTGTTCATTGTTTTTTATATGAAATGATATATCCTATTGTTTCTTACAGTGCATTGGGTTGAAAAACATTTTAACAGGATCTATTGAAGAGGGTATATGGTTATGAAACAGGGACTTCTTGAAAAGCACTCCTACGCTCTAACACTGACATAAACCCTTGAATGCTGAAAACTGCCCTTTTTGAAAAAGGTGATAGAGTGGGTGACTGTATGGAACTTGTAGAACTAATGACATCAGTGCACTTCTGGTCAGCTGTACAAATTAATACATTTCATTAAGGGCATATTATTGGTTTCCACCACAGTTTTATAACATTCATATGAGCTTCCAATGGACTATTTCAAACTGATAATATCACCAGTAGAACTTGGGTGAATGTAAAACACAGCTTGTATCATATGAAGAAATCCTAAACAGTTTCATGGTGTTTACCATATGTTTCAGGAGATAATCAGGAGTATTTCTAATGTAGAAATGTGTTGCTCATTACATAAAATGCTAAGATTGTAAATGTTTTCTTCAATTTATTTAATTAGAAAAATATTTCTACAGGTAAAACAGTTGAACAAGGGGGCACCCAGTTTTGAACTAGGGAACTCTTGATCTGCAGTGAAATGCTCTACCACTGAGCTATACCCCAGTTCTGAAAAGTTTGCCTTTATTAATTCAGTAATATGTACAAAGTACAAGCAACATGCAATCACCATCAAAGCAATGCATTTTCAGCCACAAAACCCTCCTTATAAGTGTATGGGGTGCGAAGGATGTCCTTTATCTGCCTTGGTAAAATACAGTGAGGTTTCCATTGCAAGACTTCATACATTTCTTATCACATGTAGATCTTGGAACATGGAAAAAAAATCTTTTGTCAAATGCACAAATTCTGCAAAATGTAACTGCTTCTCTACTGCAGTTTGTTGATTTTGTGCTAAGAGCATAGTTAAACCCAATTGTTCATTGTTTTTATATGAAATGATATATCCTATTGTTGCTTACAGTGCATTGGGTTGAAAAACATTTTAACAGGATCTATTGAAGAGGGTATATGGTTATGAAACAGGTACTTCTTGAAAAGCACTCCTACGCTCTACCACTGACATAAACCCTTGAATGCTGAAAACTGCCCTTTTTGAAAAAGGTGATAGAACGGGTGACTGTATGGAACTTGTAGAACTAATGACATCAGTGCACTTCTGGTCAGCTGTACAAATTAATACATTTCATTAAGGGCATGTTATTGGTTTGCACCACAGTTTTATAACATTCATATGAGCTTCCAATGGACTATTTCAAACTGATAATATCACCAGTAGAACTTGGGTTTATGTAAAACACAGCTTGTATCATATGAAGAAATCCTAAACAGTTTCATGGTGTTTACCTTATGTTTCAGGAGATGATCAGGAGTATTTCAAATGTAGAAATGTGTTGCTCATTACATAAAATGCTAAGATTGTAAATGTTTTCTTCAATTTATTTAAAAAAATATTTCTACAGGTAAAACAGTTGTACAAGGGGGCACCCAGATTTGAACTAGGGACCTCTTGATCTGCAGTCAAATGGTCTACCACTGAGCCATACCCCCAGTCCTGAAAAGTTCACCTTTATTAATTCAGTAATATGTACAAAGTTCAAGCAACATGCAATCACCATCAAAGCAATGCATTTTCAGCCACCAAACCCTCCTTATAAGTATATGGGGTGCGAAGGATGTCCTTTATCTGCCTTGGTAAAATACAGTGATGTTTCCAGTGCAAGAATTCATACATTTCGTATCACATGTAGATCTTGGAACATGGAAAAAAAATCTTTTGTCAAATGCACAAATTCTGCAAAATGTAACTGCTTCTTTACTGCAGTTTGTTGATTTTGTGCTAAGAGCATAGTTAAACCCAATTGTTCATTGTTTTGTATATGAAATGATGATATATCCTATTGTTTCTTACAGTGCATTGAGTTGAAAAACATTTTAACAGGATCTATTGACGAGGGTATATGGTTATGAAACAGGGACTTCTTGAACTGCACTCCTACGCTCTACCACTGAGTTAAACCCTTGAATGCTGAAAACTGCCCTTTTTTTAAAAAAAGTGATAGAGTGGGTGACTGTATGGAACTTGTAGAACTAATGACATCAGTGCACTTCTGGTCAGCTGTACAAATTAATACATTTCATTAAGGGCATATTATTGGTTTCCACCACAGTTTTATAACATTCATATGAGCTTCCAATGGACTATTTCAAACTGATAATATCACCAGTAGAACTTGGGTGAATGTAAACCACAGCTTGTATCATATGAAGAAATCCTAAACAGTTTCATGGTGTTTACCCTATGTTTCAGGAGATAATCAGGAGTATTTCTAATGTAGAAATGTGTTGCTCATTACATAAAATGCTAAGATTGTAAATGTTTTCTTCAATTTATTTAATTAGAAAAATACTTCTACAGGTAAAACAGTTGAACAAGGGGGCACCCAGTTTTGAACTAGGGAACTCTTGATCTGCAGTGAAATGCTCTACCACTGAGCTATACTCCAGTTCTGAAAAGTTCGCCTTTATTAATTCGGTAATATGTACAAAGTACAAGCAACATGCAATCACCATCAAAGCAATGCATTTTCAGCCACAAAACCCTCCTTATAAGTGTATGGGGTGCGAAGGATGTCCTTTATCTGCCTTCGTAAAATACAGTGAGGTTTCCATTGCAAGGCTTCATACATTTCTTATCACATGTAGATCTTGGAACATGGAAAAAAATTCTTTTGTCAAATGCACAAATTCTGCAAAATGTAACTGCTTCTCTACTGCAGTTTGTTGATTTTGTGCTAAGAGTATAGTTAAACCCAATAGTTCATTGTTTTTTTATATGAAATGATGATATATCCTATTGTTTCTTACAGTGCATTGGGTTGAAAAACATTTTAACAGGATCTATTGAAGAGGGTATATGGTTATGAAACAGGGGCTTCTTGAAAAGCACTCCTACGCTCTACCACTGACATAAACCCTTGAATGCTGAAAACTGCCCTTTTTGAAAAAGGTGATAGAGTGGGTGACTGTATGGAACTTGTAGAACTAATGACTTCAGTGCACTTCTGGTCAGCTGTACAAATTAATACATTTCATTAAGGGCATATTATTGGTTGCCACCACAGTTTTATAACATTCATATGAGCTTCCAATGGACTATTTCAAACTGATAATATCACCAGTAGAACGTGGGTTTATGTAAAACACAGCTTGTATCATATGAAGAAATCCTAAACAGTTTCATGGTGTTTACCTTATGTTTCAGGAGATGATCAGGAGTATTTCAAATGTAGAAATGTGTTGCTCATTACATAAAATGCTAAGATTGTAAATGTTTTCTTCAATTTATTTAAAAAAATATTTCTACAGGTAAAACAGTTATACAAGGGGGCACCCAGATTTGAACTAGGGAGCTCTTGATCTGCAGTCAAATTCTCTACCACTGAGCTATACCCCCAGTTCTGAAAAGTTCACCTTTATTAATTCAGTAATATGTACAAAGTGCAAGCAACATGCAATCACCATCAAAGCAATGCATGTTCAGCCACCAAACCCTCCTTATAAGTATATGGGGTGCGAAGGATGTCCTTTATCTGTCTTGGTAAAATACAGTGAGGTTTCCATTGCAAGAATTCATACATTTTGTATAACATGTAGATCTTGGAACATGGAAAAAAAATCTTTTGTCAAATGCACAAATTCTGCAAAATGTAACTGCTTCTCTACTGCAGTTTGTTGATTTTGTGCTAAGAGCATAGTTAAACCCAATTGTTCATTGTTTTGTATATGAAATGATGATATATCCTATTGTTTCTTACAGTGCATTGGGTTGAAAAACATTTTAACAGGATCTGTTGAAGAGGGTATATGGTTATGAAACAGGAACTTCTTGAACTACACTCCTACGCTCTACCACTGACATAAACCCTTCAATGTTGAAAACTGCCCTTTTTTAAAAAGGTGATAGAGTGGGTGACTCTATGGAACTTGTAAAACTAATGACATCAGTGCACTTCTGGTCATCTGTACAAATTATTACATTTCATTAAGGGCATATTATTGGTTTCCACCACAGTTTTATAACATTCATATGAGCTTCCAATGGACTATTTCAAACTGATAATATCACCAGTAGAACTTGGGTGAATGTAATACACAGCTTGTATCATACAAAGAAATCCGACACAGCTTAATGGTGTTTACCCTATGTTTCAGGAGATGATCAGGAGTATTTCAAATGTAGAAATGTGTTGCTCATTACATAAAATGCTAAGATTTTAAATGTTTTCTTCAATTTATTTAATTAAAAAAATAGTGTTACAGGTAAAACAGTTGGACAAGGGGGCACCCAGATTTGAACTAGGGACCTCTTAACCTGCAGTGAAATGCTCTACCACTGAGCTATACCCCCATTTCTGAAACGTTCACCTTTATTTATTCAGTAATATGTACAAAGTGGAAGCAACATACAATCACCATCAAAGCAATGCATTTTCAGCCACCAAACCCTCCTTATAAGTATAAGGGGTACAAAAGATGTCCTTTATATGCCTTGGTAAAATACAGTGAGGTTTCCATTGCAAGAATTCATACATTTCGTATCACATGTAGATCTTGGAACATGGAAAAAAAACTTTTCTCAAATGCACAAATTCTGCAAAACGTAACTGCTTCTCTACTGCAGTTTGTTGATTTTGTGCTAGGAGCATAGTTAAACCCAATTGTTCATTGTTTTGTATATGAAATGATGATATATCCTATTGTTTCTTACAGTGCATTGGGTTGAAAAACATTTTAACAGGATCTATTGAAGAGGGTGTATGGTTATGAAACAGGGACTTCTTGAACTGCACTCCTACGCTCTGCCACTGACATAAACCCTTGAATGTTGAAAACTGCCCTTTTTTAAAAAGGTGATAGAGTGGGTGACTGTATGGAACTTGTAGAACTAATGACATCAGTGCACTTTCCGGTCAGCTGTACAAATTAATACATTTCATTAAGGGCATATTATTGGTTTCCACCACAGTTTTATAACATTCATATGAGCTTCCAATGGACTATTTCAAACTGATAATATCACCAGTAGAACTTGGGTGAATGTAATTGTCGCAGAGTTTCTCCCGGGGTCGGCTGGGCCTTCCGCGGACCTCCGGGCTGGGGGCCCCAACTCCTCCCATGTATCCCAAAAATGAGTATGAGACACACACAAGAAGCAAGGTGTTACTGCTGTTTATTGAATAACGGCAGGGATGGGTCTAGGATCGTACGCGTCCGTCCAGACTCTCGAAATTCGTGGGGCTCGCAGGCCCCTTTTTGCCTCAGTATGACGCGCTACTTGCGTCACCTGGGAAAGTTAGCAAAAAACCTATCGCCACTCTGGATTGGTCGCTAGAGTGGTAGGGTTAGTATAGCATACGTATAGAGAACGCTGTTAGTGGTTAAGGGTCAGTCAGGTGGTATACTTAGGTTGTCCCTTCTATTAGATACTTGAAAATTGTTACACAAAGACCCCTAATGATTGGCTAATGTTAGTGGCGTCAGTGATGAGTGCCCCATGTTCTGATTGGTCGACTCGCGAGCCCCCCAGCCTGGGACCATCGTTGTTCCCTGCTCGCGGTGTACCTGTCATTTGCAACAATATGTAACTATGTGTTTGTGCAGACAATGCGTGGATTTGCTCATATGCCTGAGATCAGACCATTCCCATCGCTGTAGGTGTCCATTAGGTCATTTCATTGTTGCAGCCTGTGTCTCAAACGTGGGACCCAGGCGACTTCTCCCTCCTGGGTCTGGCACCCTGTCAGGTTTGGCTTGGTCACGTGAGGAGAGACCGTGGTTGAGGCAGAATTCTGCACATTTAAGTTGTACTTTCAACTGTGTGTCTGGCTTAGCTTGCAGGTGCGACCTTGGCGTCGGCTGGTGGCATGCGAGTTGCAACATCGCTCCCTTGGCTGTCAGTTCTCGCTGGGCGCGTTCTGCAGGGTCAGCAATTGTACTCTTGCTCCTTCAATGTTCATGGAGGCTCTTGCTTGCGGCCTACTTGGGCCTGGTGCATAGGTGGGGATGTTTAATGCACAGCACTTTAAGTTGCGGTATCACATTGCTTCATAGGCGGGACCATGTCTACGTTGTATTTTCATCACAATGCAAGGGTTAGGAGAAGCGTCTGCAAGCATTTAGATGAGTGCTTTGTGCGTCTTGCGTTTCTGCATTTCGAAAGACCTATGTAAAAAATGATAAAGATGCGCATCAGTGGGTGAGTCTGTCACCTACGTCATAGCACTGAGTATGTTCTTCATGTAGATAGGTGTGGGGGTGTCCAGTGTGCATGGTTGCACAAGTGTTCTGACAGTTGGCTAGGTCGTCATGGCATCTCTAACGATGTGTTTATTTACTGTTGAAGGGTTTAGTCGAGTTCATCCATGCCGCAGATGTCGGCTTGAGCAGGGCAGGCTGGTGGGCAGGCTGATGGGCACATCCGTATGTTCCTGTACCAGGGTATTTGGTCGTCTGGTAGATAGGCAAATTCATCTCATGGCGGGTGTCTGGGTCGCGATCCTCTAGGCCAGGGGCGCGAGGAGATTGGGGGAGTCTTTTCTCCCATTCTCCCACTTCATAATACACAGCTTGTATCATACGAAGAAATCCGAAACAGCTTAATGGTGTTTACCCTATGTTTCAGGAGATGATCAGGAGTATTTCGAATGTAGAAATGTGTTGCTCATTACATAAAATGCTAAGATTGTAAATGTTTTCTTCAATTTATCTAATTAAATAAATATTTCTACAGGTAAAACAGTTGAACAAGTGGGCATTCAGATTTGAACTAGGGCCCTCTTGATTTGCCATTAAATGCTCTACCCCTGAGCTATAGCCCTATTTCTAAAATATTCACCTTTTTCAGTAATATGTACAAAGTGGAAGCAACATGCAATCACCATCAAAGCAATGCATTTTCAGCCACCAAACCCTCCTTATAAGTATAAGGGGTACAAATGATGTCCTTTATTTGCCTTGGTAAAATACAGTGAGGTTTCCATTGCAAGAATTCATACATTTCGTATCACATGTAGATCTTGGAACATGGAAATAAAACTTTTGTCAAATGCACAAATTCTGCAAAACGTAACTGCTTCTCTACTGCAGTTTGTTGATTTTGTGCTAAGAGCATAGTTAAACCCAATTGTTCATTGTTTTGTATATGAACTGATGATATAGCTTATTGTTTCTTACAGTGCATTGGGTTGAAAAACATTTTAACTGGATCTATTGAAGAGGGTATATGGTTATGAAACAGGGACTTCTTGAACTGCTTCCTACGCTCTACCACTGACATAAACCATTGAATGCTGAAAACTGACCTTTTTTAAAAAAGTGATAGAGTGGGTGACTGTATGGAACTTGTGGAACTAATGACATCAGTGCACTTCTGGTTTGCTGTACAAATTGATACATTTCATTAAGGGCATATTATTGGTTTCCACCACAGTTTTATAACATTCGTATGAGCTTCCAATGGACTATTTGAAACTGATAATATCACCAGTAGAACTTGGGTGAATGGAATACACAGCTTGTATCATACGAAGAAAATTGAAACTGCTCAATGGTGTTTACCCTTCGTTTCAGGAGATGATCAGGAGTATTTCAAATGTAGAAATGTGTTGCTCATTACATAAAATGCTAAGATAGTAAGTGTTTACTTCAATTTATTTAATTAAACAAATATTTCTACAGGTAAAACAAGTGGACAAGGGGGCACCCATATTGGAACTAGTGACCTTTTGATCTGCAGTCAAATGATCTACCATTGAACTATACCCCCAATTTTGAAATGTTCACCTATATTAATTCAGTATTATGTACAAAGTGGAAGCAATATGCAATCACCATCAAAGCAATGCATTTTCAGCCACCAAACTCTCCTTATAACTATATGGGGTACACAAGATGTCCTTTATCTGCCTTGGTAAAATACAGTGAGGTTTCCATTGCAAGAATTCATACATTTCGTATCACATGTAGATCTTGGAACATGGAAAAAAAATCTTTTGTCAAATGCACAAATTCTGCAAAATGTAACTGCTTCTCTACTGAAGTTTGTTGATTTTGTTTTAAGAGCATAGTTAAACCCAATTGTTCATTGTTTTGTATATGAAATGATGATATATCCTATTGTTTCTTACAGTGCATTGGGTTGAAAAACATTTTAACAGGATCTATTGAAAAGGGTATATGTTTATGAAACAGGGACTTCTTGAACTGCACTCCTACAGTCTACCACTGACATAAACCCTAGAATGTTGAAAACTGCCCTTTTTTAAAAAGGTGATAGAGTGGGTGACTGTATGGAACTTGTACAACTAATGAGATCAGTGCACTTCTGGTCAGCTGTACACATTAATACATTTCATTAAGGGCATATTATTGGTTTGCACCACAGTTTTATAACATTCATATGAGCTTCCAATGGACTATTCCAAACTGATAATATCACCAGTAGAACTTGGGTGAATGTAAAACACAGCTTGTATCATATGCAGAAATCCTAAACAGTTTCATGGTGTTTACCCTATGTTTCAGGTGATGATCAGGAGTATTTCAAATGTAGAAATGTGTTGCTCATTACATAAAATGTTAAGATTGTAAATGTTTACTTCAATTTATTTAATTAAAAAATATTTCTACAATTAAAATAGATGAACAAGGGGGCACCCAGATTTGAACTAGGGAGCTCTTGATCTGCAGTTGAATGCTTTACCACTGAGCTATACACCTAGTTCTGAAATGTGCACCTTTATTTATTCAGTAATATGTACAAAGTGAAAGCAACATGCAATCACCATCAAAGCAATGCATTTTCAGCCACCAAACCCTCCTTATAAGTATAAGGGGTACAAAATAAGTCCTTTGTCTGCCTTGGTAAAATACAGTGAGGTTTCCATTGCAAGAATTCATACATTTTGTATCACATGTAGATCTTGGAACATGGAAATAAAACTTTTGTCAAATGCACAAATTCTGCAAAACGTAACTGCTTCTCTACTGCAGTTTGTTGATTTTGTGCTAAGAGCATAGTTAAACCCAATTGTTCATTGTTTTGTATATGAACTGATGATATATCTTATTGTTTCTTACAGTGCATTGGGTTGAAAAACATTTTAACAGGATCTATTGAAGAGGGTATATGGTTATGAAACAGGGACTTCTTGAACTGCACTCCTACCCTCTACCACTGACATAAACCCTTGAATGCTGAAAACTGTCCTTTTTTAAAAAGGTGATAGAGTGGGTGACTGTATGGAACTTGTAGAACTAATGACATCAGTGCACTTCTGGTCAGCTGTACACATTAATACAGTTCATTAAGGGCATGTTATTGGTTTCCACCACAGTTTTATAACATTCATATGAGCTTCCAATGGACTATTTCAAACTGATAATATCACCAGTAGAACTTGGGTGAATGTAAAACACAGCTTGTATTATATGAAGAAATCCTAAACAGCTTAATGGTGCTTACCCTATGTTTCAGGTGATGATCAGGAGTATTTCAAATGTAGAAATGTGTTGCTCATTACATAAAATGCTAAGATTGTAAATGTTTACTTCAATTTATTTAATTAAAAACATATTTCTACAGGTAAAACAGTTGGACAAGGGGGCACCCATGTTTGGACTAGGGACCTCTTTACCTGCAGTCAAATGCTTTACCACTGAGCTATACCCCCATTTCTGAAATGTTCACCTTTATTAATTCAGTAATATGTACAAAGTGCAAGCAACATGCAATCACCATCAAAGCAATGCATTTTCAGCCATCAAACCCTCCTTATAAGTATATGGGGTGCGAAGGATGTCCTTTATCTGCGTTGGTAAAATACAGTGAGGTTTCCATTGCAAGAATTCATACATTTCGTATCACATGTAGATCTTGGAACATGGAAAAACCACTTTTGTCAAATGCACATATTCTGCAAAATGTAACTGCTTCTCTACTGCAGTTTGTTGATTTTGTGCTAAGAGCATAGTTAAACCCAATTGTTCATTGTTTTGTATATGAAATGATGATATATCCTATTGTTTCTTACAGTGCATTGGGTTGAAAAACATTTTAACAGGATCTATTGAAGAGGGTATATGGTTATGAAACAGGGACTTCTTGAACTACACTCCTACGCTCTACCACTGACATAAACCCTTCAATGTTGAAAAGTGCCCTTTTTTAAAAAGGTGATAGAGTGGGTGACTCTATGGAACTTGTAGAACTAATGACATCAATGCACTTCTGGTCAGCTGTACAAATTAATACATTTCATTAAGGGCATATTATTGGTTTCCACCACAGTTTTATAACATTCATATGAGCTTCCAATGGACTATTTCAAACTGATCATATCACCAGTAGAACTTGGGTGAATGTAAAACACAGCTTGTATCATATGAAGAAATCCTAAACAGCTTAATGGTGCTTACCCTATGTTTCAGGTGATGATCAGGAGTATTTCAAATGTAGAAATGTGTTGCTCATTACATAAGATGCTAAGATTGTAAATGTTTACTTCAATTTATTTAATTAAAAACATATTTCTACAGGTAAAACAGTTGGACAAGAGGGCACCCAGATTTGAACTAGGGACCTTTTGATCTGCAGTGAAATGCTCTACCCCTGAGTTATACCCCCATTTCTGAATTGTTCACCTTTATTAATTCAGTAATATGTTCAAAGTGCAAGCAACATGCAATCACCACCAAAGCAATGCATTTTCAGCCACCAAACCCACCTTATAAGTATATGGGGTGCGAAGGATGCCCTTTATCTGCCTTGGTAAAATACAGTGAGGTTTCCATTGCAAGAATTCATACATTTCGTATCACATGTAGATAATAAATAATAATAATAATTTGGCATTTATATAGCGCTACAAACCCTCAGGTATCTGAGCACTACTTATTATTACCCACGGTGTGTGGTGCTCATTTATCGACCTCGGAAGGATGAAAGGCTGAGTTTGGCCCCGCCGGGATTCGAACCTGCGTTAGCAGGCTCTGCACGGATGTCAAAGCGAGCGCTCTACTCGCTGTGCCACTTGACCGGCTTGGATCTTGGAACATGGAAAAAAATCTTTTGTCAAATGCACAAATTCTGCAAAATGTAACTGCTTCTCTACTGCAGTTTGTTGATTTTGTGCTAAGAGCATAGTTAAACCCAATTGTTCATTGTTTTTTTATATGAAAGGATGATATATCCTATTGTTTCTTACAGTGCATTGGGTTGAAAAACATTTTAACTGGATCTATTGACGAGGGTATATGGTTATGAAACAGGGACTTCTTGAACTGCACTCCTACGCCCTAACACTGAGTTAAACCCTTGAAGGCTGAAAACTGCCCTTTTTTAAAAAGGTGATATAGTGGGTGACTCTATGGAACTTGTAGAACTAATGACATCAGCGCACTTCTGGTCAGCTGTACAAAATAATACATTTCATTAAGGGCATATTATTGGTTTCCACCACAGTTTTATAACATTCATATGAGCTTCCAATGGACTATTCCAAACTGATCATATCACCAGTAGAACTTGGGTGAATGTAAAACACAGCTTGTATCATATGAAGAAATCCTAAACAGTTTCATGGTGTTTACCCTATGTTTCAGGAGATGATCAGGAGTATTTCAGATGTAGAAATGTGTTGCTCATTACATAAAATGCTAAGAGTGTAAATGTTTTCTTCAATTTATTTAATTAAAAAAATATTTGTACAGGTAAAACAGTTGAACAAGGGGGCACCCAGGTTTGGACTAGGGACCTCTTTACCTGTAGTCAAATGCTTTACCACTGAGCTATACCCCCATTTCTGAAATGTTCACCTTTATTAATTCAGTAATTTGTACAAAGTGCAAGCAACATGCAATCACCATCAAAGCAATGCATTTTCAGCCATCAAACCCTCCTTATAAGTATATGGGGTGCGAAGGATGTCCTTTATCTGCCTTGGTAAAATACAGTGAGGTTTCCATTGCAAGAATTCATACATTTCGTATCACATGTAGATCTTGGAACATGGAAAAACCACTTTTGTCAAATGCACATATTCTGCAAAATGTAACTGCTTCTCTACTGCAGTTTGTTGATTTTGTGCTAAGAGCATAGTTAAACCCAATTGTTCATTGTTTTGTATATGAAATGATGATATATCCTATTGTTTCTTACAGTGCATTGGGTTGAAAAACATTTTAACAGGATCTATTGAAGAGGGTATATGGTTATGATACAGGGACTTCTTGAACTACACTCCTACGCTTTACCACTGACATAAACCCTTCAATGTTGAAAACTGCCCTTTTTTAAAAAGGGCATAGAGTGGGTGACTGTATGGAACTTGTAGAACTATTGACATCAGTGCACTTCTGGTCAGCTGTACAAATTAATACATTTCATTAAGGGCATATTATTGGTTTCCACCACAGTTTTATAATATTCATATGAGCTTCCAATGGACTATTTCAAACTGATCATATCACCAGTAGAACTTGGGTGAATGTGAAACACAGCTTGTATCATATGAAGAAATCCTAAACAGCTTAATGGTGTTTACCCTATGTTTCAGGTGATGATCAGGAGTATTTCAAATGTAGAAATGTGTTGCTCATTACATAAAATGCTAAGATTGTAAATGTTTACTTCAATTTATTTAATAAAAAAAATATTTCTACAGGTAAAACAGTTGGACAAGGGGGCACCCAGATTTGAACTAGGGACCTTTCGATCTGCAGTGAAATGCTCTACCCCTGAGCTATACCCCCATTTCTGAAATGTTCACCTTTATTTATTCAGTAATATGTACAAAGTGGAAGCAACATGCAATCACCATCAAAGCAATGCATGTTCAGCCACCAAAACCTCCTTATAAGTATAAGGGGTGTGAAGGATTTCCTTTATCTGCCTTGGTAAAATACAGTGAGGTTTCCATTGCAAGAATTCATACATTTCGTATCACATGTAAATCTTGGAACATGGAAAAAAAATCTTTTGTCAAATGCACAAATTCTGCAAAATGTAACTGCTTCTCTACTGCAGTTTGTTCACTATGTGCTAAGAGCATAGTTAAACCCAATTGTTCATTGTTTTGTATATGAAATGATGATATATCCTATTGTTTCTTCCAGTGCATTGGGTTGAAAAGCATTTTAACAGGATCTATTGAAGAGGGTATATGGTTATGAAACAGGGACTTCTTGAACTACACTCCTACGCTCTACCACTGACATAAACCCTTGAATGTTGAAAACTGTCCTTTTTTAAAAAGGTGATAGAGTGGGTGAATGTATGGAACTTGTAGAGCTAATGACATCAGTGCACCTCTGGTCAGCTGTACAAATTAATACATTTCATTAAGGGCATATTATTGATTTCCACCACAGTTTTATAACATTCATATGAGCTTCCAATGGACTATTTCAAACTGATCATATCACCAGTAGAACTTGGGTGAATGTAAAACACAGCTTGTATCATATGAAGAAATCCTAAACAGCTTAATGGTGCTTACCCTATGTTTCAGGTGATGATCAGGAGTATTTCAAATGTAGAAATGTGTTGCTCATTACATAAAATGCTAAGATTGTAAATGTTTACTTCAATTTATTTAATTAAAAACATATTTCTACAGGTAAAACAGTTGGACAAGGGGGCACCCAGATTTGAACTAGGGACCTCTTTACCTGCAGTCAAATGCTTTACCACTGAGCTATACCCCCATTTCTGAAATGTTCACCTTTATTAATTCAGTAATATGTACAAAGTGCAAGCAACATGCAATCACCATCAAAGCAATGCATTTTCAGCCATCAAACCCTCCTTATAAGTATATGGGGTGCGAAGGATGTCCTTTATCTGCCTTGGTAAAATACAGTGAGGTTTCCATTGCAAGAATTCATACAATTCATATCACATGTAGATCTTGGAACATGGAAAAAAAACTTGTGTTAAATGCACAAATTCTACAAAATGTAACTGCTTCTCTACTGCAGTTTGTTGATTTTGTGCTAAGAGCATAGTTAAACCCAATTGTTCATTGTTTTGTATATGAAATGATGATATATCCTATTGTTTCTTACAGTGCATTGGGTTGAAAAACATTTTAACAGGATCTATTGAAGAGGGTATATGGTTATGATACAGGGACTTCTTGAACTACACTCCTACGCTTTACCACTGACATAAACCCTTCAATGTTGAAAACTGCCCTTTTTTAAAAAGGGCATAGAGTGGGTGACTGTATGGAACTTGTAGAACTATTGACATCAGTGCACTTCTGGTCAGCTGTACAAATTAATACATTTCATTAAGGGCATATTATTGGTTTCCACCACAGTTTTATAGCATTCATATGAGCTTCCAATGGACTATTTGAAACTGATCATATCACCAGTAGAACTTGGGTGAATGTGAAACACAGCTTGTATCCTATGAAGAAATCCTAAACAGCTTAATGGTGTTTACCCTATGTTTCAGGTGATGATCAGGAGTATTTCAAATGTAGAAATGTGTTGCTCATTACATAAAATGCTAAGATTGTAAATGTTTACTTCAATTTATTTAATAAAAAAAATATTTCTACAGGTAAAACAGTTGGACAAGGGGGCACCCAGATTTGAACTAGGGACCTTTCGATCTGCAGTGAAATGCTCTACCCCTGAGCTATACCCCCATTTCTGAAATGTTCACCTTTATTTATTCAGTAATATGTACAAAGTGGAAGCAACATGCAATCACCATCAAAGCAATGCATGTTCAGCCACCAAAACCTCCTTATAAGTATAAGGGGTGTGAAGGATTTCCTTTATCTGCCTTGGTAAAATACAGTGAGGTTTCCATTGCAAGAATTCATACATTTCGTATCACATGTAAATCTTGGAACATGGAAAAAAAATCTTTTGTCAAATGCACAAATTCTGCAAAATGTAACTGCTTCTCTACTGCAGTTTGTTCACTATGTGCTAAGAGCATAGTTAAACCCAATTGTTCATTGTTTTGTATATGAAATGATGATATATCCTATTGTTTCTTCCAGTGCATTGGGTTGAAAAGCATTTTAACAGGATCTATTGAAGAGGGTATATGGTTATGAAACAGGGACTTCTTGAACTACACTCCTACGCTCTACCACTGACATAAACCCTTGAATGTTGAAAACTGTCCTTTTTTAAAAAGGTGATAGAGTGGGTGACTGTATGGAACTTGTAGAGCTAATGACATCAGTGCACCTCTGGTCAGCTGTACAAATTAATACATTTCATTAAGGGCATATTATTGATTTCCACCACAGTTTTATAACATTCATATGAGCTTCCAATGGACTATTTCAAACTGATCATATCACCAGTAGAACTTGGGTGAATGTAAAACACAGCTTGTATCATATGAAGAAATCCTAAACAGCTTAATGGTGCTTACCCTATGTTTCAGGTGATGATCAGGAGTATTTCAAATGTAGAAATGTGTTGCTCATTACATGAAATGCTAAGATTGTAAATGTTTGCTTCAATTTATTTAATTAAAAACATATTTCTACAGGTAAAACAGTTGGACAAGGGGGCACCCAGATTTGAACTAGGGACCTTTTGATCTGCAGTGAAATGCTCTACCCCTGAGTTATTCCCCCATTTCTGAATTGTTCACCTTTATTAATTCAGTAACATGTTCAAAGTGCAAGCAACATGCAATCACCACCAAAGCAATGCATTTTCAGCCACCAAACCCACCTTATAAGTATATGGGGTGCGAAGGATGCCCTTTATCTGCCTTGGTAAAATACAGTGAGGTTTCCATTGCAAGAATTCATACATTTCGTATCACATGTAGTTCTTGGAACATGGAAAAAAATCTTTTGTCAAATGCACAAATTCTGCAAAATGTAACTGCTTCTCTACTGCAGTTTGTTGATTTTGTGCTAAGAGCATAGTTAAACCCAATTGTTCATTGTTTTTTATATGAAAGGATGATATATCCTATTGTTTCTTACAGTGCATTGGGTTGAAAAACATTTTAACTGGATCTATTGACGAGGGTATATGGTTATAAAACAGGGACTTCTTGAACTGCACTCCTACGCCCTAACACTGAGTTAAACCCTTGAAGGCTGAAAACTGCCCTTTTTTAAAAAGGTGATATAGTGGGTGACTCTATGGAACTTGTAGAACTAATGACATCAGCGCACTTCTGGTCAGCTGTACAAAATAATACATTTCATTAAGGGCATATTATTGGTTTCCACCACAGTTTTATAACATTCATATGAGCTTCCAATGGACTATTCCAAACTGATCATATCACCAGTAGAACTTGGATGAATGTAAAACACAGCTTGTATCATATGAAGAAATCCTAAACAGTTTCATGGTGTTTACCCTATGTTTCAGGAGATGATCAGGAGTATTTCAGATGTAGAAATGTGTTGCTCATTACATAAAATGCTAAGAGTGTAAATGTTTTCTTCAATTTATTGAATTAAAAAAATATTTGTACAGGTAAAACAGTTGAACAAGGGGGCACTCAGGTTTGGACTAGGGACCTCTTTACTTGCAGTCAAATGCTTTACCACTGAGCTATACCCCCATTTCTGAAATGTTCACCTTTATTAATTCAGTAATATGTACAAAGTGGAAGCAACATGCAATCACCATGAAAGCAATGCATGTTCAGCCACCAAAACCTCCTTATAAGTATAAGGGGTGTGAAGGATTTCCTTTATCTGCCTTGGTAAAATACAGTGAGGTTTCCATTGCAAGAATTCATACATTTCGTATCACATGTAAATCTTGGAACATGGAAAAAAAATCTTTTGTCAAATGCACAAATTCTGCAAAATGTAACTGCTTCTCTACTGCAGTTTGTTCACTATGTGCTAAGAGCATAGTTAAACCCAATTGTTCATTGTTTTGTATATGAAATGATGATATATCCTATTGTTTCTTCCAGTGCATTGGGTTGAAAAGCATTTTAACAGGATCTATTGAAGAGGGTATATGGTTATGAAACAGGGACTTCTTGAACTACACTCCTACGCTCTACCACTGACATAAACCCTTGAATGTTGAAAACTGTCCTTTTTTAAAAAGGTGATAGAGTGGGTGACTGTATGGAACTTGTAGAGCTAATGACATCAGTGCACCTCTGGTCAGCTGTACAAATTAATACATTTCATTAAGGGCATATTATTGATTTCCACCACAGTTTTATAACATTCATATGAGCTTCCAATGGACTATTTCAAACTGATCATATCACCAGTAGAACTTGGGTGAATGTAAAACACAGCTTGTATCATATGAAGAAATCCTAAACAGCTTAATGGTGCTTACCCTATGTTTCAGGTGATGATCAGGAGTATTTCAAATGTAGAAATGTGTTGCTCATTACATAAAATGCTAAGATTGTAAATGTTTACTTCAATTTATTTAATTAAAAACATATTTCTACAGGTAAAACAGTTGGACAAGGGGGCACCCAGATTTGAACTAGGGACCTTTTGATCTGCAGTGAAATGCTCTACCCCTGAGTTATTCCCCCATTTCTGAATTGTTCACCTTTATTAATTCAGTAACATGTTCAAAGTGCAAGCAACATGCAATCACCACCAAAGCAATGCATTTTCAGCCACCAAACCCACCTTATAAGTATATGGGGTGCGAAGGATGCCCTTTATCTGCCTTGGTAAAATACAGTGAGGTTTCCATTGCAAGAATTCATACATTTCGTATCACATGTAGTTCTTGGAACATGGAAAAAAATCTTTTGTCAAATGCACAAATTCTGCAAAATGTAACTGCTTCTCTACTGCAGTTTGTTGATTTTGTGCTAAGAGCATAGTTAAACCCAATTGTTCATTGTTTTTTATATGAAAGGATGATATATCCTATTGTTTCTTACAGTGCATTGGGTTGAAAAACATTTTAACTGGATCTATTGACGAGGGTATATGGTTATAAAACAGGGACTTCTTGAACTGCACTCCTACGCCCTAACACTGAGTTAAACCCTTGAAGGCTGAAAACTGCCCTTTTTTAAAAAGGTGATATAGTGGGTGACTCTATGGAACTTGTAGAACTAATGACATCAGCGCACTTCTGGTCAGCTGTACAAAATAATACATTTCATTAAGGGCATATTATTGGTTTCCACCACAGTTTTATAACATTCATATGAGCTTCCAATGGACTATTCCAAACTGATCATATCACCAGTAGAACTTGGGTGAATGTAAAACACAGCTTGTATCATATGAAGAAATCCTAAACAGTTTCATGGTGTTTACCCTATGTTTCAGGAGATGATCAGGAGTATTTCAGATGTAGAAATGTGATGCTCATTACATAAAATGCTAAGAGTGTAAATGTTTTCTTCAATTTATTGAATTAAAAAAATATTTGTACAGGTAAAACAGTTGAACAAGGGGGCACTCAGGTTTGGACTAGGGACCTCTTTACCTGCAGTCAAATGCTTTACCACTGAGCTATACCCCCATTTCTGAAATGTTCACCTTTATTAATTCAGTAATATGTACAAAGTGCAAGCAACATGCAATCACCATCAAAGCAATGCATTTTCAGCCATCAAACCCTCCTTATAAGTATATGGGGTGCGAAGGATGTCCTTTATCTGCCTTGGTAAAATACAGTGAGGTTTCCATTGCAAGAATTCATATATTTCGTATCACATGTAGATCTTGGAACATGGAAAAACCACTTTTGTCAAATGCACATATTCTGCAAAATGTAACTGCTTCTCTACTGCAGTTTGTTGATTTTGTGCTAAGAGCATAGTTAAACCCAATTGTTCATTGTTTTGTATATGAAATGATGATATATCCTATTGTTTCTTACAGTGCATTGGGTTGAAAAACATTTTAACAGGATCTATTGAAGAGGGTATATGGTTATGAAACAGGGACTTCTTGAACTACACTCCTACGCTCTACCACTGACATAAACCCTTCAATGTTGAAAAGTGCCCTTTTTTAAAAAGGTGATAGAGTGGGTGACTCTATGGAACTTGTAGAACTAATGACATCAGTGCACTTCTGGTCAGCTGTACAAATTAATACATTTCATTAAGGGCATATTATTGGTTTCCACCACAGTTTTATAACATTCATATGAGCTTCAAATGGACTATTTCAAACTGATCATATCACCAGTAGAACTTGGGTGAATGTAAAACACAGCTTGTATCATATGAAGAAATCCCAAACAGCTTAATGGTGCTTACCCTATGTTTCAGGTGATGATCAGGAGTATTTCAAATGTAGAAATGTGTTGCTCATTACATAAAATGCTAAGATTGTAAATGTTTACTTCAATTTATTTAATTAAAAAAATATTTCTACAGGTAAAACAGTTGGACAAGGGGGCACCCAGATTTGAAATAGGGACCTTTTGATCTGCAGTGAAATGCTCTACCCCTGAGTTATACCCCCATTTCTGAATTGTTCACCTTTATTAATTCAGTAATATGTTCAAAGTGCAAGCAACATGCAATCACCACCAAAGCAATGCATTTTCAGCCACCAAACCCACCTTATAAGTATATGGGGTGCGAAGGATGCCCTTTATCTGCCTTGGTAAAATACAGTGAGGTTTCCATTGCAAGAATTCATACATTTCGTATCACATGTAGATCTTGGAACATGGAAAAACCACTTTTGTCAAATGCACATATTCTGCAAAATGTAACTGCTTCTCTACTGCAGTTTGTTGATTTTGTGCTAAGAGCATAGTTAAACCCAATTGTTCATTGTTTTGTATATGAAATGATGATATATCCTATTGTTTCTTACAGTGCATTGGGTTGAAAAACATTTTAACAGGATCTATTGAAGAGGGTATATGGTTATGAAACAGGGACTTCTTGAACTACACTCCTACGCTCTACCACTGACATAAACCCTTCAATGTTGAAAAGTGCCCTTTTTTAAAAAGGTGATAGAGTGGGTGACTCTATGGAACTTGTAGAACTAATGACATCAGTGCACTTCTGGTCAGCTGTACAAATTAATACATTTCATTAAGGGCATATTATTGGTTTCCACCACAGTTTTATAACATTCATATGAGCTTCAAATGGACTATTTCAAACTGATCATATCACCAGTAGAACTTGGATGAATGTGAAACACAGCTTGTATCATATGAAGAAATCCTAAACAGCTTAATGGTGTTTACCCTATGTTTCAGGTGATGATCAGGAGTATTTCAAATGTAGAAATGTGTTGCTCATTACATAAAATGCTAAGATTGTAAATGTTTTCTTCAAATTATTTTAAAAAATATTTCTACAGGTAAAACAGTTGGACAAGGGGGCACCCAGATTTGAACTAGGGACCTTTCGATCTGCAGTGAAATGCTCTACCCCTGAGCTATACCCCCATTTCTGAAATGTTCACCTTTATTTATTCAGTAATATGTACAAAGTGGAAGCAACATGCAATCGCCATCAAAGCAATGCATGTTCAGCCACCAAAACCTCCTTATAAGTATAAGGGGTGTGAAGGATTTCCTTTATCTGCCTTGGTAAAATACAGTGAGGTTTCCATTGCAAGAATTCATACATTTCGTATCACATGTAAATCTTGGAACATGGAAAAAAAATCTTTTGTCAAATGCACAAATTCTGCAAAATGTAACTGCTTCTCTACTGCAGTTTGTTCACTATGTGCTAAGAGCATAGTTAAACCCAATTGTTCATTGTTTTGTATATGAAATGATGATATATCCTATTGTTTCTTCCAGTGCATTGGGTTGAAAAGCATTTTAACAGGATCTATTGAAGAGGGTATATGGTTATGAAACAGGGACTTCTTGAACTACACTCCTACGCTCTACCACTGACATAAACCCTTGAATGTTGAAAACTGTCCTTTTTTAAAAAGGTGATAGAGTGGGTGACTGTATGGAACTTGTAGAGCTAATGACATCAGTGCACCTCTGGTCAGCTGTACAAATTAATACATTTCATTAAGGGCATATTATTGATTTCCACCACAGTTTTATAACATTCATATGAGCTTCCAATGGACTATTTCAAACTGATCATATCACCAGTAGAACTTGGGTGAATGTAAAACACAGCTTGTATCATATGAAGAAATCCTAAACAGCTTAATGGTGCTTACCCTATGTTTCAGGTGATGATCAGGAGTATTTCAAATGTAGAAATGTGTTGCTCATTACATAAAATGCTAAGATTGTAAATGTTTACTTCAATTTATTTAATTAAAAACATATTTCTACAGGTAAAACAGTTGGACAAGGGGGCACCCAGATTTGAACTAGGGACCTTTTGATCTGCAGTGAAATGCTCTACCCCTGAGTTATTCCCCCATTTCTGAATTGTTCACCTTTATTAATTCAGTAACATGTTCAAAGTGCAAGCAACATGCAATCACCACCAAAGCAATGCATTTTCAGCCACCAAACCCACCTTATAAGTATATGGGGTGCGAAGGATGCCCTTTATCTGCCTTGGTAAAATACAGTGAGGTTTCCATTGCAAGAATTCATACATTTCGTATCACATGTAGTTCTTGGAACATGGAAAAAAATCTTTTGTCAAATGCACAAATTCTGCAAAATGTAACTGCTTCTCTACTGCAGTTTGTTGATTTTGTGCTAAGAGCATAGTTAAACCCAATTGTTCATTGTTTTTTATATGAAAGGATGATATATCCTATTGTTTCTTACAGTGCATTGGGTTGAAAAACATTTTAACTGGATCTATTGACGAGGGTATATGGTTATAAAACAGGGACTTCTTGAACTGCACTCCTACGCCCTAACACTGAGTTAAACCCTTGAAGGCTGAAAACTGCCCTTTTTTAAAAAGGTGATATAGTGGGTGACTCTATGGAACTTGTAGAACTAATGACATCAGCGCACTTCTGGTCAGCTGTACAAAATAATACATTTCATTAAGGGCATATTATTGGTTTCCACCACAGTTTTATAACATTCATATGAGCTTCCAATGGACTATTCCAAACTGATCATATCACCAGTAGAACTTGGGTGAATGTAAAACACAGCTTGTATCATATGAAGAAATCCTAAACAGTTTCATGGTGTTTACCCTATGTTTCAGGAGATGATCAGGAGTATTTCAGATGTAGAAATGTGATGCTCATTACATAAAATGCTAAGAGTGTAAATGTTTTCTTCAATTTATTGAATTAAAAAAATATTTGTACAGGTAAAACAGTTGAACAAGGGGGCACTCAGGTTTGGACTAGGGACCTCTTTACCTGCAGTCAAATGCTTTACCACTGAGCTATACCCCCATTTCTGAAATGTTCACCTTTATTAATTCAGTAATATGTACAAAGTGCAAGCAACATGCAATCACCATCAAAGCAATGCATTTTCAGCCATCAAACCCTCCTTATAAGTATATGGGGTGCGAAGGATGTCCTTTATCTGCCTTGGTAAAATACAGTGAGGTTTCCATTGCAAGAATTCATATATTTCGTATCACATGTAGATCTTGGAACATGGAAAAACCACTTTTGTCAAATGCACATATTCTGCAAAATGTAACTGCTTCTCTACTGCAGTTTGTTGATTTTGTGCTAAGAGCATAGTTAAACCCAATTGTTCATTGTTTTGTATATGAAATGATGATATATCCTATTGTTTCTTACAGTGCATTGGGTTGAAAAACATTTTAACAGGATCTATTGAAGAGGGTATATGGTTATGAAACAGGGACTTCTTGAACTACACTCCTACGCTCTACCACTGACATAAACCCTTCAATGTTGAAAAGTGCCCTTTTTTAAAAAGGTGATAGAGTGGGTGACTCTATGGAACTTGTAGAACTAATGACATCAGTGCACTTCTGGTCAGCTGTACAAATTAATACATTTCATTAAGGGCATATTATTGGTTTCCACCACAGTTTTATAACATTCATATGAGCTTCAAATGGACTATTTCAAACTGATCATATCACCAGTAGAACTTGGGTGAATGTAAAACACAGCTTGTATCATATGAAGAAATCCCAAACAGCTTAATGGTGCTTACCCTATGTTTCAGGTGATGATCAGGAGTATTTCAAATGTAGAAATGTGTTGCTCATTACATAAAATGCTAAGATTGTAAATGTTTACTTCAATTTATTTAATTAAAAAAATATTTCTACAGGTAAAACAGTTGGACAAGGGGGCACCCAGATTTGAACTAGGGACCTTTTGATCTGCAGTGAAATGCTCTACCCCTGAGTTATACCCCCATTTCTGAATTGTTCACCTTTATTAATTCAGTAATATGTTCAAAGTGCAAGCAACATGCAATCACCACCAAAGCAATGCATTTTCAGCCACCAAACCCACCTTATAAGTATATGGGGTGCGAAGGATGCCCTTTATCTGCCTTGGTAAAATACAGTGAGGTTTCCATTGCAAGAATTCATACATTTCGTATCACATGTAGATCTTGGAACATGGTGAAGAGGGAAAATGGAGACCAAATCCATGCCCCCGCACCCCAAGCGCCCCAGCGCACCCATGGGTGACAAATATGCTGAAACACACCCACTTCACCAACAGTGCAACTTCTATGCTACATTAGAATCAATGCTGCAATATCAGAATCTACAAACACAAAAATCCCTGTTTAAAGGCTTGCAAATGCCTATATGAATTAACATGGTCTAAATGCACAGTGTAAAGCTATGTTTCAGGAAAATTACAGCTAAGTTCATTTCACTCACTGAACACTGAACACTGGCTGCGGGAGCCTTATCAACATTCCTCGCAAAAGAAGTCCGACCTGCCAAGGCCGCAAATTCAAGATAAAATTGCTTTCTGCAGACAGACATTCTTTAATTATCCACAAATGCGAATAAACCACGGCAACCCAGTGTGCTTTTTTTTTCTTTCTGGGAAAGAAAGACATTTTCTCAAGGACACGCACAACATTGAAACATAACTTGTAACAAGCCAGAGCCCAGGTGCGAACTGCTTGTTCAGCTAAAAGTTATGGGAACAAAGTCACATTGCAACAAGATTAGAATTAGGTAATGGGGGCTGGCACAGCTAAATCAACCCACTGACGCAGGAGGTTAATATCCAATTATCAGGCTCTCTATAAGGGCTACATATGTAACCCACCACTCTGCAGCCAATAACAGGAGGAGATAGGTTTCTGGGAGCTGATCCAATTCTGTGAGGTCAGCCTGCAGTGTGATTATAAAACTTACTTGCAAGACAGCCCCGGGGGAGACGGCGCCTGAATTCGCGGTGTGAAAAATGCTTTGTGTGTTTTTTTTTCTTTTCTTCGCCTAGAAATAAATGCAGTTTGAAAACATGTTGCTGCCTGCTTGGCACTCTGTTGCATTTCTGGGGGCCATATGGGAGGTGTTGGGGCCTCCCATAGCTGGTGAGGGTATGGCTGCTGGCCCCCCACTGCCCTGGGGGTGGGGGGGGATCCAGCTTCTCCCCGACAATGGAAAAAAAATCTTTTGTCAAATGCACAAATTCTACAAAATGTAACTGCTTCTCTACTGCAGTTTGTTGATTTTGTGCTAAGAGCATAGTTAAACCCAATTGTTCATTGTTTTTTATATGAAAGGATGATATATCCTATTGTTTCTTACAGTGCATTGGGTTGAAAAACATTTTAACTGGATCTATTGACGAGGGTATATGGTTATGAAACAAGGACTTCTTGAACTGCACTCCTACGCCCTAACACTGAGTTAAACCCTTAAAGGCTGAAAACTGCCCTTTTTTAAAAAGGTGATATAGTGGGTGACTCTATGGAACTTGTAGAACTAATGACATCAGTGCACTTCTGGTCAGCTGTACAAAGTAATACATTTCATTAAGGGCATATTATTGGTTTCCACCACAGTTTTATAACATTCATATGAGCTTCCAATGGACTATTCCAAACTGATCATATCACCAGTAGAACTTGGGTGAATGTAAAACACAGCTTGTATCATATGAAGAAATCCTAAACAGTTTCATGGTGTTTAACCCTATGTTTCAGGAGATGATCAGGAGTATTTCAGATGTAGAAATGTGTTGCTCATTACATAAAATGCTAAGAGTGTAAATGGTTTCTTCAATTTATTTAATTAAAAAAATATTTGTACAGGTAAAACAGTTGAACAAGGGGCCACCCAGGTTTGGACTAGGGACCTCTTTACCTGCAGTCAAATGCTTTACCACTGAGCTATACCCCCATTTCTGAAATGTTCACCTTTATTAATTCAGTAATATGTACAAAGTGCAAGCAACATGCAATCACCATCAAAGCAATGCATTTTCAGCCATCAAACCCTCCTTATAAGTATATGGGGTGCGAAGGATGTCCTTTATCTGCCTTGGTAAAATACAGTGAGGTTTCCATTGCAAGAATTCATACAATTCATATCACATGTAGATCTTGGAACATGGAAAAAAAACTTGTGTTAAATGCACAAATTCTACAAAATGTAACTGCTTCTCTACTGCAGTTTGTTGATTTTGTGCTAAGAGCATAGTTAAACCCAATTGTTCATTGTTTTGTATATGAAATGATGATATATCCTATTGTTTCTTACAGTGCATTGGGTTGAAAAACATTTTAACAGGATCTATTGAAGAGGGTATATGGTTATGATACAGGGACTTCTTGAACTACACTCCTACGCTTTACCACTGACATAAACCCTTCAATGTTGAAAACTGCCCTTTTTTAAAAAGGGCATAGAGTGGGTGACTGTATGGAACTTGTAGAACTATTGACATCAGTGCACTTCTGGTCAGCAGTACAAATTAATACATTTCATTAAGGGCATATTATTGGTTTCCACCACAGTTTTATAACATTCATATGAGCTTCCAATGGACTATTTCAAACTGATCATATCACCAGTAGAACTTGGGTGAATGTGAAACACAGCTTGTATCATATGAAGAAATCCTAAACAGCTTAATGGTGTTTACCCTATGTTTCAGGTGATGATCAGGAGTATTTCAAATGTAGAAATGTGTTGCTCATTACATAAAATGCTAAGATTGTAAATGTTTACTTCAATTTATTTAATAAAAAAAATATTTCTACAGGTAAAACAGTTGGACAAGGGGGCACCCAGATTTGAACTAGGGACCTTTCGATCTGCAGTGAAATGCTCTACCCCTGAGCTATAACCCCATTTCTCAAATGTTCACCTTTATTTATTCAGTAATATGTACAAAGTGGAAGCAACATGCAATCACCATCAAAGCAATGCATGTTCAGCCACCAAAACCTCCTTATAAGTATAAGGGGTGCGAAGGATTTCCTTTATCTGCCTTGGTAAAATACAGTGAGGTTTCCATTGCAAGAATTCATACATTTCGTATCACATGTAAATCTTGGAACATGGAAAAAAAATCTTTTGTCAAATGCACAAATTCTGCAAAATGTAACTGCTTCTCTACTGCAGTTTGTTCACTTTGTGCTAAGAGCATAGTTAAACCCAATTGTTCATTGTTTTGTATATGAAATGATGATATATCCTATTGTTTCTTCCAGTGCATTGGGTTGAAAAGCATTTTAACAGGATCTATTGAAGAGGGTATATGGTTATGAAACAGGGACTTCTTGAACTACACTCCTACGCTCTACCACTGACATAAACCCTTGAATGTTGAAAACTGCCCTTTTTTAAAAAGGTGATAGAGTGGGTGACTGTATGGAACTTGTAGAACTAATGACATCAGTGAACCTCTGGTCAGCTGTACAAATTAATACATTTCATTAAGGGCATATTATTGGTTTCCACCACAGTTTTATAACATTCATATGAGTGTCGGGGTGTTTCTCCCGGGGTCGGCTGGGCCTTCCGTGGACCTCCGGGCTGGGAGGCCCCAACTCCTCACATGTATCCCAAAAATGAGTATGAGACACACAGAAAAAGCAAGGTGGTTCTGCTGTTTATTGAATAACGGCAGGGATGGGTCTAGGATCGTACACGTCTGTCCAGACTCTCGAAATTCGTGGGGCTCGCAGGCCCCTTTTTGCCTCAGTATTACGCGCTACTTGCGTCACCTGGGAAAGTTAGCAAAAACCTATCGCCACTCTGGATTGGTTCCTCGAGTGGTAGGGTTAGTATAGCATACGTATAGAGAACGCTGTTAGTGGTTAAGGGTCAGTCAGGTGGTATACTTGGGTTGTCCCTTCTATTAGATACTTGAAAATTGTTACACAAAGACACCTAATGATTGGCTAATGTTAGTGGCATCAGTGATGAGTGCCTCATGTTCCGATTGATCGACTCGCGAGCCCCCCAAGCTGGGACCATCGTTGTTCCCAGCTCGCAGTGTACCTGTCATTTGCAACAATATGTAACTATGTGTTCGTGCAGACAATGCGTGGATTTGCTCATATGCCTGAGAGCAGACCATTCCCATCGCTGTAGGTGTCCATTGGGTCATTTCATTGTTGCAGCCTGTGTCTCAAACGTGGGACCCAGGTGACTTCTCCTTCCTGGGTCTGGCACCCTGTCAGGTTTGGCTTGGTCACGTGAGGAGAGACCATGGTTGAGGCAGAATTCTGCACATTTAAGGTTGTATTTTCCACTGTGTGTCTGGCTTAGCTTGCAGGTGTGACCTTGGCGTCGGCTGGTGGCATGCGAGTTGCAACATCGCTACCTTGGCTGTCAGTTCGCGCTGGGTGCGTTCTTCAGGGACAGCAATTGTACTCTTGCTAGTCCAATGTTCGTGGAGGCTCTTGCTTGCGGCCTACTTGGGCCTGGTGCATAGGTGGGGATGTTTAATGCACGGCACTTTAAGTTGCGGTATCACATTGCTTCATATGCGGGATCATGTCTACGTTGTATTTTCATCACAATGTAAGGGTTAGGAGAAGCGTCAGCAAGCATTTAGATGAGTGTTTTGTGCGTCTTGCGTTTCAGCATTTCGAAAAACCTATGTGAAAAATAATAAAGATGCGCGTCAGTGGGTGTGTCCGTCACCTACGTCATAGCACTGAGTATGTTCTTCGTGTGGATTGGTGTGTGGGTGACCAGTGTGCATGGTTGCACGGGTGTTCTGACAGTTGGCTAGGTCGTCATGGCATCTCTAACGATGTGTTTATTTACTGTTGAAGGGTTTAGTCGCGTTCATCCATGCCGCAGGTGTCGGCTTGAGCAGGGCAGGCTGGTGGGCAGGCTGATGGGCACATCCGTATGTTCCTGTACCAGGGTATTTGATCGTCTGGTAGATAGGCAAATTCATCTTGTGGTGGGTGTCTGGGTCGCGATCGTCTAGGCCAGGGGCGCGAGGAGATTGGGGGGAGTCTTTTCTCCCATTCTCCCACTTCATGATTTTCCAATGGACTATTTCAAACTGATAATATCACCAGTAGAACTTGGGTGAATGTAAAACACAGCTTGTATCATATGAAGAAATCCTAAACAGCTTAATGGTGTTTACCCTATGTTTCAGGTGATGATCAGGAGTATTTCAAATGTAGAAATGTGTTGCTCATTACATAAAATGCTAAGATTGTAAATGTTTACTTCAATTTATTTCATTAAAAAAATATTTCTACAGGTAAAACAGTTGGGCAAGGGGGCACCCAGATTTGAACTAGAGACCTTTTGCTCTGTAGTGAAATGCTCTACCCCTGAGCTATATCCCCATTTCTGAAACACTCACCTTTATTTATTCAGTAATATGTACAAAGTGGAAGCAACATGCAATCACCATCAAAGCAATGCATGTTCAGGCACCAAACCCTCCTTATCAGTATAAGGGGTGCGAAGAATGTCCTTTATCTGCCTTGGTAAAATACAGTGAGGTTTCCATTGCAAGAATTCATACATTTCGTATCACATGTAGATCTTGGAACATGGAAAAAAAAATCTTTTGTCAAATGCACAAATTCTGCAAAATGTAACTGCTTCTCTGCTGCAGTTTGTTGATTTTGTGCTAAGAGCATAGTTAAACTCAATTGTTCATTGTTTTGTATATGAAATGATGATATATCTTATTGTTTCTTACAGTGCATTGGGTTGAAAAACATTTTAACATGATCTATTGAAGAGGGTATATGGTTATGAAACAGGGACTTCTTGATCTGCATTCCTACGCCCTACCACTGAGTTAAACCCTTGAATGCTGAAAACTGCCCTTTTTTAAAAAGGTGATAGAGTGGGTGACTGTATGGAACTTGTAGAACTAATGACATCAGTGCACTTCGGGTCAGCTGTACAAATTAATACATTTCATTAAGGGCATATTATTGGTTTCCACCACAGTTTTATAACATTCATATGAGCTTCCAATGGACTATTTCAAACTGATAATATCACCAGTAGAACTTGGGTGAATGTAAAACACAGCTTGTATCATATGAAGAAATCCTAAACAGTTTCATGGTGTTTACCCGATGTTTCAGGAGATGATCAGGAGTATTTCAAATGTAGAAATGTGTTGCTCATTACACAAAATGCTAAAATTGTAAATGTTTTCTTCAATTTATTTAATTAAAAAAATATTTCTACAGGTAAAACAGTTGAACAAGGGAGCACCCAGATTTGAACTAGGGACCTCTTGATCTGCAGTCAAATGCTCTACCACTGAGATATACCCCCAGTTCTGAAAAGTTACCTTTTATTAATTCAGTAATATGTACAAAGTGCAAGCAACATGCAATCACCATCAAAGCAATGCATTTTAAGCCACCAAACCCTCCTTATAAGTATATGAGGTGCGAAGGATGTCCTTTATCTGCTTTGGTAAAATACAGTGAGGTTTCCATTGCAAGAATTCATACATTTCGTATCACATGTAGATCTTGGAACATGGAAAAAAAATCTTTTGCCAAATGCACAAATTATGCAAAATGTAACTGCTTCTCTACTGCAGTTTGTTGATTTTGTGCTAAGAGCATAGTTAAACCCAATTGTTCATTGTTTTGTATATGAAATGATGATATATCCTATTGTTTCTTACAGTGCATTGGGTTGAAAACATTTTAACAGGATCTATTGAAGAGGGTATATGGTTATGAAACAGGGACCTCTTGAACTACACTCCTACGCTCTACCACTGACATAAACCCTTGAATGTTGAAAACTGCCCTTTTTAAAAAAGGTGATAGAGTGGGTGACTCTATGGAACTTGTAGAACTAATGACATCAGTGCACGTCTGGTCAGATGTACAAATTAATAAATTTCATTAAGGGCATATTATTGGTTTCCAGCACAGTTTTATAACATTAATATGAGCTTCCAATGGACTATTTCAAACTGATCATATCACCAGTAGAACTTGGGGGAATGTAAAACACAGCTTGTATCATATGAAGAAATCCTAAACAGCTTAATGGTGTTTACCCTATGTTTCAGGTGATGATCAGGAGTATTTCAAATGTAGAAATGTGTTGCTCATTACATAAAATGCTAAGATTGTAAATGTTTACTTCAATTTATTTAATTAAAAAAATATTTCTACAGGTAAAACAGTTGGACAAGGGGGCACCCAGATTTGAACTAGGGACCTTTCGAACTGCAGTGAAATGCTCTACCCCTGAGCTATACCCCCATTTCTGAATTTTTCACCTTTATTTATTCAGTAATATGTACAAAGTGGAAGCAACATGCAATCACCATCAAAGCAATGCATGTTCAGCCACCAAACCCTCCTTATAAGTATAAGGGGTGCAAAGGAGTTCCTTTATCTGCCTTGGTAAAATACAGTGAGGTTTCCATTGCAAGTATTCATACATTTCGTATCACACGTAAATCTTGGAACATGGAAAAAAAATCTTTTGTCAAATGCACAAATTCTGCAAAATGTAACTGCTTCTCTACTGCAGTTTGTTCACTTTGTGCTAAGTGCATAGTTAAACCCAATTGTTCATTGTTTTGTATATGAAATGATGATATATCCTATTGTTTCTTCCAGTGCATTGGGTTGAAAAGCATTTTAACAGGATCTATTGAAGAGGGTATATGGTTATGAAACAGGGACTTCTTGAACTACACTCCTACGCTCTACCACTGACATAAACCCTTGAATGTTGAAAACTGCCCTTTTTTAAAAAGGTGATAGAGTGGGTGACTGTATGGAACTTGTAGAACTAATTACATCAGTGCACTTCTGGTCAGCTGTACAAATTAATACATTTCATTAAGGGCATATTATTGGTTTCCACCACAGTTTTATAACATTCATATGAGTGTCGGGGTGTTTCTCCCGGGGTCGGCTGGGCCTTCCGCGGACCTCTGGTCTGGGAGGCCCCAACTCCTCACATGTATCCCAAAAATGAGTATGAGACACACACAAGAAGCAAGGTGGTTCTGCTGTTTATTGAATAACGGCAGGGATGGGTCTAGGATCGTACGCGTCCGTCCAGACTTTCGAAATTCGTGGGGCTCGCAGGCCCCTTTTTGCCTCAGTATGACGCGCTACTTGCGTCACCTGGGAAAGTTAGCAAAAACCTATCGCCACTCTGGATTGGTTCCTCGAGTGGTAGGGTTAGTATAGCATACGTATAGAGAACGCTGTTAGTGGTTAAGGGTCAGTCAGGTGGTATACTTGGGTTGTCCCTTCTATTAGATACTTGAAAATTGTTACACAAAGACACCTAATGATTGGCTAATGTTAGTGGCATCAGTGATGAGTGCCTCATGTTCCGATTGGTCGACTCGCGAGCCCCCCAGCCTGGGACCATCGTTGTTCCCAGCTCGCAGTGTACCTGTCATTTGCAACAATATGTAACTATGTGTTCGTGCAGACAATGCGTGGATTTGCTCATATGCCTGAGAGCAGACAATTCCCATCGCTGTAGGTGTCTATTGGGTCATTTCATTGTTGCAGCCTGTGTCTCAAACGTGGGACCCAGGCGACTTCTCCTTCCTGGGTCTGGCACCCTGTCAGGTTTGGCTTGGTCACGTGAGGAGAGACCATGGTTGAGGCAGAATTCTGCACATTTAAGGTTGTATTTTCCACTGTGTGTCTAGCTTAGCTTGCAGGTGTGACCTTGGCGTCGGCTGGTGGCATGCGAGTTGCAACATCGCTACCTTGGCTGTCAGTTCGCGCTGGGTGCGTTCTTCAGGGTCAGCAATTGTACTCTTGCTCGTCCAATGTTCGTGGAGGCTCTTGCTTGCGGCCTACTTGGGCCTGGTGCATAGGTGGGGATGTTTAATGCACTGCACTTTAAGTTGCGGTATCACATTGCTTCATATGCGGGATCATATCTACGTTGTATTTTCATCACAATGTAAGGGTTAGGAGAAGCGTCAGCAAGCATTTAGATGAGTGTTTTGTGCGTCTTGCGTTTCTGCATTTCGAAAAACCTATGTGAAAAATAATAAAGATGCGCGTCAGTGGGTGTGTCCGTCACCTACGTCATAGCACTGAGTATGTTCTTCGTGTGGAATGGTGTGGGGGTGTCCAGTGTGCATGGTTGCACGGGTGTTCTGACAGTTGGCTAGGTCGTCATGGCATCTCTAACGATGTATTTATTTAGTGTTGAAGGGTTTAGTCGAGTTCATCCATGCCGCAGGTGTCGGCTTGAGCAGGGCAGGCTGGTGGGCAGGCTGATGGGCACATCCATATGTTCCTGTACCAGGGTATTTGGTCGTCTGGTAGATAGGCAAATTCATCTCGTGGTGGGTGTCTGGGTCGCGATCGTCTACGCCAGGGGCGCAAGGAGATTGGGGGGAGTCTTTTCTCCCATTCTCCCACTTCATGATTTTCCAATGGACTATTCAAACTGATAATATCACCAGTAGAACTTGGGTGAATGTAAAACACAGCTTGTATCATATGAAGAAATCCTAAACAGCTTAATGGTGTTTACCCTATGTTTCAGGTGATGATCAGGAGTATTTCAAATGTAGAAATGTGTTGCTCATTACATAAAATGCTAAGATTGTAAATGTTTACTTCAATTTATTTCATTAAAAAAATATTTCTACAGGTAAAACAGTTGGGCAAGGGGGCACCCAGATTTAAACTAGGGACCTTTTGATCTGCAGTGAAATGCTCTACCCCTGAGTTATACCCCCATTTCTGAAATACTCACCTTTATTTATTCAGTAATATGTACAAAGTGGAAGCAACATGCAATCACCATCAAAGCAATGCATGTTCAGCCACCAAACCCTCCTTATAAGTATAAGGGGTGCGAAGAATGTCCTTTATCTGCCTTGGTAAAATACAGTGAGGTTTCCATTGCAAGAATTCATACATTTCGTATCACATGTAGATCTTGCAACATGGAAAAAAAATCTTTTGTCAAATGCACAAATTCTGCAAAATGTAACTGCTTCTCTACTGCAGTTTGTTGATTTTGTGCTAAGATCATAGTTAAACCCAATTGTTCATTGTTTTGTATATGAAATGATGATATATCCTATTGTTTCTTACAGTGCATTTGGTTGAAAAACATTTTAACAGGATCTATTGAAGAGGGTATATGGTTATGAAACAGGGACTTCTTGAACTGCACTCCTACGCTCTAACACTGAGTTAAACCCTTGAAGGCTGAAAACTGCCCTTTTTTAAAAAGGTGATAGAGTGGGTGACTCTATGGAACTTGTAGAACTAATGACATCAGTGCACTTCTGGTCAGCTGTACAAATTAATACATTTCATTAAGGGCATATTATTGGTTTCCACCACAGTTTTATAACATTCATATGGGCTTCCAATGGACTATTCCAAACTGATCATATCACCAGTAGAACTTGGGTGAATGTAAAACACAGCTTGTATCATATGAAGAAATCCTAAACAGTTTCATGGTGTTTACCCCATGTTTCAGGAGATGATCAGGAGTATTTCAGATGTAGAAATGTGTTGCTCATTACATAAAATGCTAAGAGTGTAAATGTTTTCTTCAATTTATTTAATTAAAAAAATATTTGTACAGGTAAAACTGTTGAACAAGGGGGCACCCAGGTTTGGACTAGGGACCTCTTTACCTGCAGTCAAATGCTCTACCACTGATCTATACCCCCAGTTCTGAAATGTTCACCTTTATTAATTCAGTAATATGTAGAAAGTGCAAGCAACATGCAATCACCATCAAAGCAATGCATTTTCAGCCACCAAACCCTCCTTATAAGTATATGGGGTGCGAAGGATGTCCTTTATCTGCCTTGGTAAAATACAGTGAGGTTTCCATTGCAATAATTCATACATTTCGTATCACATGTAAATCTTGGAACATGGAAAAAAAATATTTTGTCAAATGCACAAATTCTGCAAAATGTAACTGCTTCTCTACTGCAGTTTGTTCACTTTGTGCTAAGTGCATAGTTAAACCCAATTGTTCATTGTTTTGTATATGAAATGATGATATATCCTATTGTTTCTTCCAGTGCATTGGGTTGAAAAGCATTTTAACAGGATCTATTGAAGAGGGTATATGGTTATGAAACAGGGACTTCTTGAACTACACTCCTACGCTCTACCACTGACATAAACCCTTGAATGTTGAAAACTGCCCTTTTTTAAAAAGGTGATAGAGTGGGTGACTGTATGGAACTTGTAGAACTAATGACATCAGTGCACTTCTGGTCAGCTGTACAAATTAATACATTTCATTAAGGGCATATTATTGGTTTCCACCACAGTTTTATAACTTTCATATGAGTGTCGGGGTGTTTCTCCCGGGGTCGGCTGGGCCTTCCGCGGACCTCCGGGCTGGGAGGCCCCAACTCCTCACATGTATCCCAAAAATGAGTATGAGACACACACAAGAAGCAAGGTGGTTCTGCTGTTTATTGAATAACGGCAGGGATGGGTCTAGGATCGTACGCGTCCGTCCAGACTCTCGAAATTCGTGGGGCTCGCAGGCCCCTTTTTGCCTCAGTATGACGCGCTACTTGCGTCACCTGGGAAAGTTAGCAAAAACCTATCGCCACTCTGGATTGGTTCCTCGAGTGGTAGGGTTAGTATAGCATACGTATAGAGAACGCTGTTAGTGGTTAAGGGTCAGTCAGGTGGTATACTTGGGTTGTCCCTTCTATTAGATACTTGAAAATTGTTACACAAAGACACCTAATGATTGGCTAATGTTAGTGGCATCAGTGATGAGTGCCTCATGTTCCGATTGGTCGACTCGCGAGCCCCCCAGCCTGGGACCATCGTTGTTCCCAGCTCGCAGTGTACCTGTCATTTGCAACAATATGTAACTATGTGTTCGTGCAGACAATGCGTGGATTTGCTCATATGCCTGAGAGCAGACAATTCCCATCGCTGTAGGTGTCTATTGGGTCATTTCATTGTTGCAGCCTGTGTCTCAAACGTGGGACCCAGGCGACTTCTCCTTCCTGGGTCTGGCACCCTGTCAGGTTTGGCTTGGTCACGTGAGGAGAGACCATGGTTGAGGCAGAATTCTGCACATTTAAGGTTGTATTTTCCACTGTGTGTCTGGCTTAGCTTGCAGGTGTGACCTTGGCGTCGGCTGGTGGCATGCGAGTTGCAACATCGCTACCTTGGCTGTCAGTTCGCGCTGGGTGCGTTCTTCAGGGTCAGCAATTGTACTCTTGCTCGTCCAATGTTCGTGGAGGCTCTTGCTTGCGGCCTACTTGGGCCTGGTGCATAGGTGGGGATGTTTAATGCATGGCACTTTAAGTTGCCGTATCACATTGCTTCATATGCGGGATCATGTCTACGTTGTATTTTCATCACAATGTAAGGGTTAGGAGAAGCGTCAGCAAGCATTTAGATGAGTGTTTTGTGCGTCTTGCGTTTCTGCATTTCGAAAAACCTATGTGAAAAATAATAAAGATGCGCGTCAGTGGGTGTGTCCGTCACCTACGTCATAGCACTGAGTATGTTCTTCGTGTGGATTGGTGTGGGGGTGTCCAGTGTGCATGGTTGCACGGGTGTTCTGACAGTTGGCTAGGTCGTCATGGCATCTCTAACGATGTATTTATTTACTGTTGAAGGGTTTAGTCGAGTTCATCCATGCCGCAGGTGTCGGCTTGAGCAGGGTAGGCTGGTGGGCAGGCTGATGGGCACATCCGTATGTTCCTGTACCAGGGTATTTGGTCGTCTGGTAGATAGGCAAATTCATCTCGTGGTGGGTGTCTGGGTCGCGATCGTCTACGCCAGGGGCGCAAGGAGATTGGGGGGAGTCTTTTCTCCCATTCTCCCACTTCATGATTTTCCAATGGACTATTTCAAACTGATAATATCACCAGTAGAACTTGGGTGAATGTAAAACACAGCTTCTATCATATGAAGAAATCCTAAACAGCTTAATGGTGTTTACCCTATGTTTCAGGTGATGTTCAGGAGTATTTCAAATGTAGAAATGTGTTGCTCATTACATAAAATGCTAAGATTGTAAATGTTTACTTCAATTTATTTCATTAAAAAAATATTTCTACAGGTAAAACAGTTGGGCAAGGGGGCACCCAGATTTGAACTAGGGACCTTTTGATCTGCAGTGAAATGCTCTACCCCTGAGTTATACCCCCATTTCTGAAATACTCACCTTTATTTATTCAGTAATATGTACAAAGTGGAAGCAACATGCAATCACCATCAAAGCAATGCATGTTCAGCCACCAAACCCTCCTTATAAGTATAAGGGGTGCGAAGAATGTCCTTTATCTGCCTTGGTAAAATACAGTGAGGTTTCCATTGCAAGAATTCATACATTTCGTATCACATGTAGATCTTGGAACATGGAAAAAAAATCTTGTGTCAAATGCACAAATTCTGCAAAATGTAACTGCTTCTCTACTGCAGTTTGTTGATTTTGTGCTAAGAGCATAGTTAAACCCAATTGTTCATTGTTTTGTATATGAAATGATGATATATCCTATTGTTTCTTACAGTGCATTGGGTTGAAAAACATTTTAACAGGATCTATTGAAGAGGGTATATGGTTATGAAACAGGGACTTCTTGAACTGCACTCCTACGCTCTAACACTGAGTTAAACCCTAGAAGGCTGAAAACTGCCCTTTTTTAAAAAGGTGATAGAGTGGGTGACTCTATGGAACTTGTAGAACTAATGACATCAGTGCACTTCTGGTCAGCTGTACAAATTAATACATTTCATTAAGGGCATATTATTGGTTTCCACCACAGTTTTATAACATTCATATGGGCTTCCAATGGACTATTCCAAACTGATCATATCACCAGTAGAACTTGGGTGAATGTAAAACACAGCTTGTATCATATGAAGAAATCCTAAACAGTTTCATGGTGTTTACCCTATGTTTCAGGAGATGATCAGGAGTATTTCAGATGTAGAAATGTGTTGCTCATTACATAAAATGCTAAGAGTGTAAATGTTTTCTTGAATTTATTTAATTAAAAAAATATTTGTACAGGTAAAACTGTTGAACAAGGGGGCACCCAGGTTTGGACTAGGGACCTCTTTACCTGCAGTCAAATGCTCTACCACTGATCTATACCCCCAGTTCTGAAATGTTCACCTTTATTAATTCAGTAATATGTACAAAGTGCAAGCAACATGCAATCACCATCAAAGCAATGCATTTTCAGCCACCAAAGCCTCCTTATAAGTATATGGGGTGCGAAGGATGTCCTTTATCTGCCTTGGTAAAATACAGTGAGGTTTCCATTGCAATAATTCATACATTTCGTATCACATGTAGATCTTGGAACATGGAAAAAACACTTTTGTCAAATGCACATATTCTGCAAAATGTAACTGCTTCTCTACTGCAGTTTGTTGATTTTGTGCTAAGAGCATAGTTAAACCCAATTGTTCATTGTTTTGTATATGCAATGATGATATATCCTATTGTTTCTTACAGTGCATTGGGTTGAAAAACATTTTAACAGGATCTATTGAAGAGGGTATATGGTTATGAAACAGGGACTTCTTGAACTACACTCCTAGGCTCTACCACTGACATAAACCCTTCAATGTTGAAAAGTGCCCTTTTTTAAAAAGGTGATAGAGTGGGTGACTCTATGGAACTTGTAGAACTAATGACATCAGTGCACTTCTGGTCAGCTGTACAAATTGATACATTTCATTAAGGGCATATTATTGGTTTCCACCATAGTTTTATAAAATTCATATGAGCTTCCAATGGATTATTTCAAACTGATCATATCACCAGTAGAACTTGGGTGAATGTAAAACACAGCTTGTATCATATGAGGAAATCCTAAACAGCTTAATGGTGTTTACCCTATGTTTCAGGTGATGATCAGGAGTATTTCAAATGTAGAAATGTGTTGCTCATTACATAAAATGCTAATATTGTAAATGTTTACTTCAATTTATTTAATTAAAAACATATTTCTACAGGTAAAACAGTTGGACAAGGGGGCACCCAGATTTGAACTAGGGACTTTTTGATCTGAAGTGAAATGCTCTACCCCTGAGTTATATCCCCATTTCTGAATTGTTCACTTTTATTAATTCAGTAATATGTTCAAAGTGCAAGCAACATGCAATCACCATCAAAGCAATGCATTTTCAGCCACCAAACCCTCCTTATAAGTATATGGGGTGCGAAGGATGTCCTTTATCTGCCTTGGTAAAATACAGTGAGGTTTCCATTGCAAGAATTCATACATTTCGTATCACATGTAGATCTTGGAACATGGAAAAAAAATCTTTTGTCAAATGCACAAATTCTGCAAAATGTAACTGCTTCTCTACTGCAGTTTGTTGATTTTGTGCTAAGAGCATAGTTAAACCCAATTGTTCATTGTTTTTTATATGAAATGATGATATATCCTATTGTTTCTTACAGTGCATTGGGTTGAAAAACATTTTAACTGGATCTATTGACGAGGGTATATGGTTATGAAACAGGGACTTCTTGAACTGCACTCCTAAGCTCTAACACTGAGTTAAACCCTTGAATGCTGAAAACTTCCCCTTTTTTAAAAAGGTGATAGAGTGGGTGACTCTATGGAACTTTTAGAACTAATGACATCAGTGCACTTCTGGTCAGCTGTACAAATTAATACATTTCATTAAAGGCATATTATTGGTTTCCACCACAGTTTTATAACATTCATATGAGCTTCCCATGGACTATTTGAAACTGATAATATCACCAGTAGAACTTGGGTGAATGTAAAACACAGCTTGTATCATACGAAAAAATCCTAAACAGTTTCATGGTGTTTACCCTATGTTTCAGGAGATGATCAGGAGTATTTCAAATGTAGAAATGTGTTGCTCATTACATAAAATGCTAAGAGTGTAAATGTTTTCTTCAATTTATTTAATTAAAAAAATATTTGTACAGGTAAAACAGTTGAACAAGGGGGCACCCAGATTTGAACTAGGGACCTCCTTACCTGCAGTCAAATGCTCTACCACTGAGCTATACCCCCAGTTCTGAAATGTTCACCTTTATTAATTCAGTAATATGTACAAAGTGCAAGCAACATGCAATCACCATCAAAGCAATGCATTTTCAGCCACCAAGCCCTCCTTATAAGTATATGGGGTGCGAAGGATGTCCGTTATCTGCCTTGGTAAAATACAGTGAGGTTTCCATCGCAAGAATTCATACATTTCGTATCACATGTAAATCTTGTAACATGGAAAAAAAATCTTTTGTCAAATGCACAAATTCTGTAAAATGTAACTGCTTCTCTACTGCAGTTTGTTGACTTTGTGCTAAGAGCATAGTTAAACCTAATTGTTCATTGTTTTGTATATGAAATGATGATATATCCTATTGTTTCTTACAGTGCATTGGGTTGAAAAACATTTTAACAGGATCTATTGAAGAGGGTATATCGTTATGAAACAGGGACTTCTTGAACTACACTCCTACGCTCTACCACTGACATAAACCCTTCAATGTTGAAAACTGCCCTTTTTTAAAAAGGTGATAGAGTGGGTGACTCTATGGAACTTGTAGAACTAATGACATCAGTGCCCTTCTGGTCAGCTGTACAAATTAATACATTTCATTAAGGGCATATTATTGGTTTCCACCAGTTTTATAACATTCATATGAGCTTCCAATGGACTATTTTAAACTGATCATATCACCAGTAGAACTTGGGTGAATGTAAAACACAGCTTGTATCATATGAAGAAATCCTAAACAGCTTAGTGGTGTTTACCCTATATTTCAGGTGATGATCAGGAGTATTTCAAATGTAGAAATGTGTTGCTCATTACATAAAATGCTAACCTTGTTAATGTTTTCTTCAATTTATTTAATAAAAAAAATATTTCTACAGGTAAAACATTTGAACAAGGGACCTCTTGAACTGCAGTCAAATGCTCTACCACTGAGCTATATCCCCAATTCTGAAAAGTTCACCTTTATTAATTCAGTAATATGTACAAAGTGCAAGCAACATGCAATCACCATCAAAGCAATGCATTTTCAGCCACCAAACCCTCCTTATAAGTATATGGGGTGCGAAGGATGTCCTTTATCTGCCTTAGTAAAATACAGTGAGGTTTCCATTGCAAGAATTCATACATTTCGTATCACATGTAGATCTTAGAACATGGAAAAAAAATATTTTGTCAAATGCACAAATTATGCAAAATGTAACTGCTTCTTTACTGCAGTTTGTTGATTTTGTGCTAAGAGCATAGTTAAACCCAATTGTTCATTATTTTGTATATGAAATGATGATATATCCTATTGTTTCTTCCAGTGCATTGGGTTGAAAAGCATTTTAACAGGATCTATTGAAGAGGGTATATGGTTATGAAACAGGGACTTCTTGAACTACACTCCTACGCTCTACCACTGATATAAACCCTTGAATGTTGAAAACTGCCCTTTTTTGTAAAGGTGATAGAGTGGGTGACTGTATGGAACTTGTAGAACTAATGACATCAGTGCACTTCTGGTCAGCTGTACAAATTAATAAATTTCATTAAGGGCACATTATTGGTTTCCACCACAGTTTTATAACATTCATATGAGTGTTGGGCTGTTTCTCCCGGGGTCGGCTGGGCCTTCCGCGGACCTCCGGGCTGGGAGGCCCCAACTCCTCACATGTATCCCAAAAATGAGTATGAGACACACACAAGAAGCAAGGTGGTTCTGCTGTTTATTGAATAACGGCAGGGATGGGTCTAGGATCGTACGCGTCCGTCCAGACTCTCGAAATTCATGGGGCTCGCAGGCCCCTTTTTGCCTCAGTATGACGCGCTACTTGCGTCACCTGGGAAAGTTAGCAAAAACCTATCGCCACTCTGGATTGGTTCCTCGAGTGGTAGGGTTAGTATAGCATACGTATAGAGAACGCTGTTAGTGGTTAAGGGTCAGTCAGGTGGTATACTTGGGTTGTCCCTTCTATTAGATACTTGAAAATTGTTACACAAAGACACCTAATGATTGGCTAATGTTAGTGGCATCAGTGATGAGTGCCTCATGTTCCGATTGGTCGACTCGCGAGCCCCCCAGCCTGGGACCATCGTTGTTCCCAGCTCGCAGTGTACCTGTCATTTGCAACAATATGTAACTATGTGTTCTTGCAGACAATGCGTGGATTTGCTCATATGCCTGAGAGCAGACCATTCCCATCGCTGTAGGTGTCCATTGGGTCATTTCATTGTTGCAGCCTGTGTCTCAAACGTGGGACCCAGGCGACTTCTCCTTCCTGGGTCTGGCACCCTGTCAGATTTGGCTTGGTCACATGAGGAGAGACCATGGTTGAGGCAGAATTCTGCACATTTAAGGTTGTATTTTCCACTGTGTGTCTGGCTGAGCTTACAGGTGTGACCTTGGCGTCGGCTGGTGGCATGCGAGTTGCAACATCGCTACCTTGGCTGTCAGTTCGCGCTGGGCGCGTTCTTCAGGGTCAGCAATTGTACTCTTGCTCGTCCAATGTTCGTGGAGGCTCTTGCTTGCGGCCTACTTGGGCCTGGTGCATAGGTGGGGATGTTTAATGCACAGCACTTTAAGTTGTGGTATCACATTGCTTCATATGCGGGATCATGTCTACGTTGTATTTTCATCATAATGTAAGGGTTAGGAGAAGCGTCAGCAAGCATTTAGATGAGTGTTTTGTGCGTCTTGCGTTTCAGCTTTTCGAAAAACCTATGTGAAAAATAATAAAGATGCGCGTCAGTGGGTGTGTCCGTCACCTACGTCATAGCACTGAGTATGTTCTTCGTGTGGATTGGTGTGGGGGTGTCCAGTGTGCATGGTTGCACGGGTGTTCTGACAGTTGGCTAGGTCGTCATGGCATCTCTAACAATGTGTTTATTTACTGTTGAAGGGTTTAGTCGAGTTCATCCATGCCGCAGGTGTCGGCTTGAGCAGGGCAGGCTGGTGGGCAGGCTGGTGGGCAGGCTGATGGGCACATCCGTACGTTCCTGTACCAGGGTATTTGGTCGTCTGGTAGATAGGCAAATTCATCTCGTGGTGGGTGTCTGGGTCGCGATTGTCTAGGCCAGGGGCGCGAGGATATTGGGGGGAGTCTTTTCTCCCATTCTCCCACTTCATGAGCTTCCAATGGACTATTTCAAACTGAAAATATCACCAGTAAAACTTGGGTGAATGTAAAACACAGCTTGTATCATATGAAGAAATCCTAAACAGCTTAATGGTGTTTACCCTATTTTTCAGGTGATGATCAGGAGTATTTCAAATGTAGAAATGTGTTGCTCATTACATACAATGCTAAGATTGTAAATGTTTACTTCAATTTATTTCACTAAAAAATATTTCTACAGGTAAAACAGTTGGGCAAGGGGGCACCCAGATTTGAACTAGGGACCTTTTGATTTGTAGTGAAATGCTCTACCCCTGAGCTATATCCCCATTTCTGAAATACTCACCTTTATTTATTCAGTAATACGTACAAAGTGGAAGCAACATGCAATCACCATCAAAGCAATGCATGTTCAGCCACCAAACCCTCCTTATAAGTATAAGGGGTGCGAAGAATGTCCTTTATCTGCCTTGGTAAAATACAGTGAGGTTTCCATTGCAAGAATTCATACATTTCGTATCACATGTAGATCTTGGAACATGGAAAAAAAATCTTTTGTCAAATGCACAAATTCTGCAAAATGTAACTGCTTCTCTACTGCAGTTTGTTGATTTTGTGCTAAGAGCATAGTTAAACCCAATTGTTCATTGTTTTGTATATGAAATGATGATATATCCTATTGTTTCTTACAGTGCATTGGGTTGAAAAACATTTTAACAGGATCTATTGAAGAGGGTATATGGTTATGAAACAGGGACTTCTTGAACTACACTCCTGCGCTCTACCACTGACATAAACCCTTCAATGTTGAAAAGTGCCCTTTTTTAAAAAGGTGATAGAGTGGGTGACTCTATGGAACTTGTAGAACTAATGACATCAGTGCACTTCTGGTCAGCTGTACAAATTAATACATTTCATTAAGGGCATATTATTGGTTTCCAGCACAGTTTTATAACATTAATATGAGCTTCCAATGGACTATTTCAAACTGATCATATCACCAGTAGAACTTGGGTGAATGTAAAACACAGCTTGTATCATATGAAGAAATCCTAAACAGCTTAATGGTGTTTACCCTATGTTTCAGGTGATGATCAGGAGTATTTCAAATGTAGAAATGTGTTGCTCATTACATAAAATGTTAAGATTGTAAATGTTTACTTCAATTTATTTAATTAAAAACATATTTCTACAGGTAAAACAGTTGAACAAGGGGGCACCCAGATTTGAACTAGGAACCTCTTGACCTGCAGTCAAATGCTCTAGCACTGAGCTATACCCCCAGTTCTGAAAAGTTCACCTTTATTAATTCAGTAATATGTACAAAGTGCGTGCAAGCAACATGCAATCACCATCAAAGCAATGCACTTTCAGCCACCAAACCCTCCTTATAAGTATATGGGGTTCGAAGGATGTCCTTTATCTGCCTTGGTAAAATACAGTGAGGCTTCCATTGCAAGAATTCATACATTTCGTATCACATGTAGATCTTGGAACATGGAAAAAAAATATTTTGTCAAATGCACAAATTCTGCAAAATGTAACTGCTTCTCTGCTGCAGTTTGTTGATTTTGTGCTAAGAGCATAGTTAAACCCAATTGTTCATTGTTTTGTATATGAAATGATGATATATCTTATTGTTTCTTACAGTGCATTGGGTTGAAAAACATTTAACAGGATCTATTGAAGAGGGTATATGGTTATGAAACAGGGACTTCTTGAACTACACTCCTACGCTCTACCACTGACATAAACCTTTGAATGTTGAAAACTGCCCTTTTTTAAAAAGGTGATAGAGTGGGTGACTGTATGGAACTTGTAGAACTAATGACATCAGTGCACTTCTGGTCAGCTGTACAAATTAATACATTTCATTAAGGGCATATTATTGGTTTCCACCACAGTTTTATAACATTCATATGAGCTTCCAATGGACTATTTCAAACTGATCATATCACCAGTAGAACTTGGGTGAATGTAAAACACAGCTTGTATCATACGAAGAAATCCTAAACAGTTTCATGGTGTTTACCCTATGTTTCAGGAGATGATCAGGAGTATTTCAAATGTAGAAATGTGTTGCTCATTACATAAAATGCTAAGATTGTAAATGTTTACTTCAATTTATTTAATTAAAAACATATTTCTACAGGTAAAACAGTTGGACAAGGGGGCACCCAGATTTGAACTAGGAACCTTTTGATCTGCAGTGAAATGCTCTACCCGTGAGCTATACCCCCATTTCTGAAATGTTCACCTTTATTTATTCAGTAATATGTACAAAGTGGAAGCAACATGCAATCACCATCAAATCAATGCATTTTCAGCCACCAAACCCTCCTTATAAGTATAAGGGGTACAAAAGATGTCCTTTATCTGCCTTGGTAAAATACAGTGAGGTTTCCATTGCAATAATTCCTACATTTCGTATCATATATAGATCTTGGAACATGGAAAAAAAATCTTTTGCCAAATGCACAAATTCTGCAAAATGTAACTGCTTCTCTACTGCAGTTTGTTGATTTTGTGCTAAGAGCATAGTTAAACCCAATTGTTCATTGTTTTGTATATGAAATGATGATATATACTATTGTTTCTTACAGTGCATTGGGTTGAAAAACATTTTAACATGATCTATTGAAGAGGGTATATGGTTATGAAACAGGGACTTATTGAACCACACTCCTACGCTCTACCACTGACATAAACCCTTGAATGTAGAAAACTGCCCTTTTTAAAAAAGGTGATAGAGTGGGTGACTCTATGGAACTTGTAGAACTAATGACATCAGTGCACTTCTGGTCAGCTGTACAAATTAATAAATTTCATTAAGGGCATATTATTGGTTTCCACCAGAGTTTTATAACATTCATATGAGCTTCCAATGGACTATTTCAAACTGATCATATCACCAGTAGAACTTGGGTGAATGTAAAACACAGCTTCTATCATATGAAGAAATCCTAAACAGCTTAATGGTGTTTACCCTATGTTTCAGGTGATGATCAGGAGTATTTCAAATGTAGAAATGTGTTGCTCATTACATAAAATGTTAAGATTGTAAATGTTTTCTTCAATTTATTTAATTAAAAAAATATTTCTACGAGTAAAACAGTTGAACAAGGGGGCACTCAGATTTGAACTAGGGACTTCTTGATCTGCAGTCAAATGCTCTACCACTGAACTATACCCCCAGTTCTGAAACGCTCCCCTTTATTAATTCAGTAATATGTACAAAGTGCAAGCAACATGCAATCACCATCAAAGCAATGCATTTTCAGCCACCAAACCCTCCTTATAAGTATATGAGGTGCGAAGGATGTCCTTTATCTGCCTTGGTAAAATACAGTGAGGTTTCCATTGCAAGAATTCATACATTTCGTATCACATGTAGATCTTGGAACATGGAAAAAAAATCTTTTGCCAAATGCACAAATTCTGCAAAACGTAACTGTTTCTCTACTGCATTTTGTTGATTTTGTGCTAAGAGCATAGTTAAACCAAATTGTTCATTGTTTTGTATATGAAATGATGATATATCTTATTGTTTCTTACAGTGCATTGTGTTAAAAAATACATTTTAACAAGATCTATTGAAGAGGGTATATGGTTATGAAACAGGAACTTCTTGAAAAGCACTCCTACGCTCTACCACTGACATAAACCCTTGAATGCTGAAAACTGCCCTTTTTTAAAAATGTGATAGAGTGGGTGACTGTATGGAACTTGTAGAACTAATGACATCAGTGCACTTCTGATCAGCTGTACAAATTAATACATTTCATTAAGGGCATATTATTGGTTTCCACCACAGTTTTATAGCATTCATATGAGCTTCCAATGGACTATTGCAAACTGATAATATCACCAGTAGAATTTGGGTGAATGTAAAACACAGCTTGTATCATACAAAGAAATCCTAAACAGTTTCATGGTGTTTACCCTATGTTTCAGGAGATGATCAGGAGTATTTCAAATGTAGAAATGTGTTGCTCATTACATAAAATGCTAAGATTGTAAATGTTTACTTCAATTTATTTAATTAAAAAAATAGTCCTACAGGTAAAACAGTTGGACAAGGGGGCACCAAGATTTGAACTGGGGACCTTTTGATCTGCAGTGAAATGCTCTACCCCTGAGCTATAACCCCATTTCTGAAATGTGCACCTTTATTTATTCAGTAATATGTACAAAGTGGAAGCAACATGCAATCACCATCAAAGCAATGCATTTTCAGCCACCAAACCCTCCTTATAAGTATAAGGGGTACAAAAGATGTCCTTTATCTGCCTTGGTAAAATACAGTGAGGTTTCCATTGCAAGAATTCCTACATTTCGTATCACATGTAGATCTTGGAACATGGAAAACAAACTTTTGTCAAATGCACAAATTCTGCAAAACGTAACTGTTTCTCTACTGCATTTTGTTGATTTTGTGCAAAGAGCATAGTTAAACCCAATTGTTCATTGTTTTGTATATGAAATGATGATATATCTTATTGTTTCTTACAGTGCATTGTGTTAAAAAATACATTTTAACAGGATCTATTGAAGAGGGTATATGGTTATGAAACAGGAACTTCTTGAAAAGCACTCCTAGGCTCTACCACTGACATAAACCCTTGAATGCTGAAAACTGCCCTTTTTTAAAAATGTGATAGAGTGGGTGACTCTATGGAACTTGTAGAACTAATGACATCAGTGCACTTCTGATCAGCTGTACAAATTAATACATTTCATTAAGGGCATATTATTGGTTTCCACCACAGTTTTATAGCATTCATATGAGCTTCCAATGGCCTTTTGCAAACTGATAATATCACCAGTAGAACTTGGGTGAATGTAAAACACAGCTTGTATCATACGAAGAAATCATAAACAGTTTCATGGTGTTTACCCTATGTTTCAGGAGATGATCAGGAGTATTTCAAATGTAGAAATGTGTTGCTCATTACATACAATGCTAAGATTGTAAATGTTTTGTTCAATTTATTTAATTAAAAACATATTTCTACAGGTAAAACAGTTGAACAAGGGGGCACCCAGATTTGAACTAGGGACCTCTTGATCTGCTGTCAAATGCTCTACCCCTGAGCTATACCCCCATTTCAGAAATCGGCACCTTTATTTATTCAGTAATATGTACAAAGTGGAAGCAACATGCAATCACCATCATAGAATGCATTTTCAGCCACCAAACCCTCCTTATAAGTATAAGGGGTACAAAAGATGTCCTTTATCTGCCTTGGTAAAATACAGTGATGTTTCCATTGCAAGAATTCATACATTTCAAATCACATGTAGATCTTGGAACATGAAAAACAAATCTTTTGTCAAATGCACAAATTCTGCAAAATGTAACTGATTCTCTACTGCATTTTGTTGATTTTGTGCTAAGAGCATAGTTAAACCCAATTGTTCATTGTTTTGTATATGAAATGATGATATATCTTATTGTTTCTTATAGTGCATTGGGTTGAAAAACATTTAACAGGATCTATTGAAGAGGGTATATGGTTATGAAACAGGGACTTCTTGAACTACACTCCTACGCTCTACCACTGACATAAACCCTTGAATGTTGAAAACTGCCCTTTTTTAAAAAGTTGATAGAGTGGGTGACTCTATGGAACTTGTAGAACTAATGACATCATGCACTTCTGGTCAGCTGTACAAATTAATACATTTCATTAAGGGCATATTATTGGTTTCCACCACAGTTTTAGAACATTCATAAGAGCTTCCAATGGACTATTTCAAACTGATCATATCACCAGGAGAACTTGGGTGAATGTAAAACACAGCTTGTATCATATGAAGAAATCCTAAACAGCTTAATAGTGTTTACCTTATGTTTCAGGTGATGATCAGGAATATTTCAAATGTAGAAATGTGTTGCTCATTACATAAAATTCTAAGATTGTAAATGTTTACTTCAATTTATTTAATTAAAAACATATTTCTACAGGTAAAACAGTTGAACAAGGGGGCACCCAGATTTGAACTTGGGACCTCTTGATCTGCAGTCAAATGCTCTACCACTGAGCTATACCCCCAGTTCTGAAAAGCTCACCTTTATTAATTCAGTAATATGTACAAAGTGCAAGCAACATGCAATCACCATCAAAGCAATGCATTTTCAGCCACCAAACCCTCCTTATAAGTATATGGGGTTCGAAGGATGTCCTTTATCTGCCTTGGTAAAATACAGTGAGGCTTCCATTGCAAGAATTCATACATTTCGTATCACATGTAGATCTTGGAACATGGAAAAAATTTTTTTTTTCAAATGCACAAATTCTGCAAAATGTAACTGCTTCTCTGCTGCAGTTTGCTGATTTTGTGCTAAGAGCATAGTTAAACCCAATTGTTCATTGTTTTGTATATGAAATGATGATATATCTTATTGTTTCTTACAGTGCATTGGGTTGAAAAACATTTAACAGGATCTATTGAAGAGGGTATATGGTTATGAAACAGGGACTTCTTGAACTACACTCCTACGCTCTACCACTGACATAAACCTTTGAATGTTGAAAACTGAGCTTTTTTAAAAAGGTGATAGAGTGGGTGACTGTATGGAACTTGTAGAACTAATGACATCAGTGCACTTCTGGTCAGCTGTACAAATTAATACATTTCATTAAGGGCATATTATTGGTTTCCACCACAGTTTTATAACATTCATATGAGCTTCCAATGGACTATTTCAAACTGATAATATCACCAGTAGAACTTGGGTGAATGTAAAACACAGCTTGTATCATACAAAGAAATCCTAAACAGTTTCATGGTGTTTACCCTATGTTTCAGGAGATGATCAGGAGTATTTCAAATGTAGAAATGTGTTTCTCATTACATAAAATGCTAAGATTGTAAATGTTTACTTCAATTTATTTAATTAAAAACATATTTCTGCAGGTAAAACAGTTGGACAAGGGGGCACCCAGATTTGAACTAGGGACCTTTTGATCTGCAGTGAAATGCTCTACCCCTGAGCTATATCCCCATTTCTGAAATGTTCACCTTTATTTATTCAGTAATATGTACAACGTGGAAGCAACATGCAATCACCATCAAAGCAATGCATTTTCAGCCACCAAACCCTCCTTATAAGTATAAGGGGTACAAAAGATGTCCTTTATCTGCCTTGGTAAAATACAGTGAGGTTTCCATTGCAAGAATTCATACATTTCGTATCACATGTAGATCTTGGAACATGGAAAAAAAATATTTTGTCAAATGCACAAATTTTGCAAAATGTAACTGCTTCTCTACTGCAGTTTGTTGATTTTGTGCTAAGAGCATAGTTAAACCCAATTGTTCATTGTTTTGTATATGAAATGATGATATATCTTATTGTTTCTTACAGTGCATTGGGTTGAAAAACATTTTAACAGGATCTATTGAAGAGGGTATATGGTTATGAAACAGGGACTTCTTGAACTGCATTCCTACGCTCTACCACTGAGTTAAACCCTTGAATGCTGAAAACTGCCCTTTTTTAAAAAGGTGATAGAGTGGGTGACTCTATGGAACTTGTAGAACTAATGACATCAGTGCACTTCCGGTCAGCTGTACAAATTAATAAATTTCATTAAGGGCATATTATTGGTTTCCACCACAGTTTTATATCATTCATATGAGCTTCCAATGGACTATTTCAAACTGATCATGTCACCAGCAGAACTTGGGTGAATGTAAAACACAGCTTGTATCATATGAAGAAATCCTAAACAGCTTAATGGTGTTTACCCTATGTTTCAGGTGATGATCAGGAGTATTTCAAAGGTAGAAATGTGTTGCTCATTACATAAAATGCTAAGCTTGTAAATGTTTACTTCAATTTATTTAATTAAAAAAATATTTCTACAGGTAAAACAGTTGGACAAGGGGGCACCAAGATTTGAACTGGGGACCTTTTGATCTGCAGTGAAATGCTCTACCCCTGAGCTATACCCCCATTTCTGAAATGTGCACCTTTATTTATTCAGTAATATGTACAAAGTTGAAGCAACATGCAATCACCATCAAATCAATGCATTTTCAGCCACCAAACCCTCCTTATAAGTATAAGGGGTACAAAAGATGTCCTTTATCTGCCTTGGTAAAATACAGTGAGGTTTCCATTGCAAGAATTCCCACATTTCGTATCACATGTAGATCATGGAACCTGGAAAACAAACTTTTGTCAAATGCACAAATTCTTCAAAACGTAACTGTTTCTCTACTGCATGTTGTTGATTTTGTGCTAAGAGCATAGTTAAACCCAATTGTTCATTGTTTTGTATATGAAATGATGATATATCTTATTGTTTCTTACAGTGCATTGTGTTAAAAAATACATTTTAACAGGATCTATTGAAGAGGGTATATGGTTATGAAACAGGAACTTCTTGAAAAGCACTCCTAGGCTCTACCACTGACATAAACCCTTGAATGCTGAAAACTGCCCTTTTTTAAAAATGTGATAGAGTGGGTGACTCTATGGAACTTGTAGAACTAATGACATCAGTGCACTTCTGATCAGCTGTACAAATTAATACATTTCATTAAGGGCATATTATTGGTTTCCACCACAGTTTTATAGCATTCATATGAGCTTCCAATGGACTATTGCAAACTGATAATATCACCAGTAGAACTTGGGTTAATGTAAAACACAGCTTGTATCATACGAAGAAATCATAAACAGTTTCATGGTGTTTACCCTATGTTTCAGGAGATGATCAGGAGTATTTCAAATGTAGAAATTTGTTGCTCATTACATAAAATGCTAAGATTGTAAATGTTTTGTTCAATTTATTTAATTAAAAACATATTTCTACAGGTAAAACAGTTGAACAAGTGGGCACCCAGATTTGAACTAGGGACCTCTGGATCTGTTGTCAAATGCTCTACCCCTGAGCTATACCCCCATTTCAGAAATGTGCACCTTTATTTATTCAGTAATATGTACAAAGTGGAAGCAACATGCAATCACCATCAAAGCAATGCATTTTCAGCCACCAAACCCTCCTTATAAGTATACGGGGTACAAAAGATGTCCTTTATCTGCCTTGGTAAAATACAGTGAGGTTTCCATTGCAAGAATTCCTACATTTCGTATCACATGTAGATCTTGGAACATGGAAAACAAACTTTTGTCAAATGCACACATTCTGCAAAACGTAACTGTTTCTCTACTGCATTTTGTTGATTTTGTGTAAAGAGCATAGTTAAACCCAATTGTTCATTGTTTTGTATATGAAATGATGATATATCTTATTGTTTCTTACAGTGCATTGTGTTAAAAAATACATTTTATCAGGATCTATTGAAGAGGGTATATGGTTATGAAACAGGAACTTCTTGAAAAGCACTCCTAGGCTCTACCACTGACATAAACCCTTGAATGCTGAAAACTGCCCTTTTTTAAAAATGTGATAGAGTGGGTGACTCTATGGAACTTGTAGAACTAATGACATCAGTGCACTTCTGATCAGCTGTACAAATTAATACATTTCATTAAGGGCATATTATTGGTTTCCACCACAGTTTTAGAACATTCATAAGAGCTTCCAATGGACTATTTCAAACTGATCATATCACCAGTAGAACTTGGGTGAATGTAAAACACAGCTTGTATCATATGAAGAAATCCTAAACAGCTTAATGGTGTTTACCCTATGTTTCAGGTGATGATCAGGAGTATTTCAAATGTAGAAATGTGTTGCTCATTACATAAAATGCCAAGATTGTAAATGTTTACTTCAATTTATTTAATTAAAAACATATTTCTACAGGTAAAACAGTTGAACAAGGGGGCACCCAGATTTGAACTAGGGACCTCTTGATCTGCAGTCAAATGCTCTACCACTGAGCTATACCCCCAGTTCTGAAAAGCTCACCTTTATTAATTCAGTAATATGTACAAAGTGCAAGCAACATGCAATCACCATCAAAGCAATGCATTTTCAGCCACCAAACCCTCCTTATAAGTATATGGGGTTCGAAGGATGTCCTTTATCTGCCTTGGTAAAATACAGTGAGGTTTCCATTGCAAGAATTCATACATTTCGTATCACATGTAGATCTTGGAACATGGAAAAAAAATCTTTTGTCAAATGCACAAATTCTGCAAAATGTAACTGCTTCTCTACTGCAGTTTGTTGATATTGTTCATTCTTTTGTATATGAAATGATGATATATCTTATTGTTTCTTACCGTGCATTGGGTTGAAAAACATTTTAACAGGATCTTTTGAAGAGGGTATATGGTTATGAAACGGGGACTTCTTGAACTGCATTCCTACGCTCTACCACTGAGTTAAACCCTTGAATGCTGAAAACTGCCCTTTTTTAAAAAGGTGATAGAGTGGGTGACTGTATGGAACTTGTAGAACTAATGACATCAGTGCACTTCTGGTCAGCTGTACAAATTAATACATTTCATTAAGGGCATATTATTTGTTTCCACCACAGTTTTATAACATTCATATGAGCTTCCAATGGACTATTTCAAACTGATAATATCACCAGTAGAACTTGGGTGAATGTAAAACACAGCTTGTATCATACGAAGAAATCCTAAACAGTTTCATGGTGTTTACCCTATGTTTCAGGAGAAGATCAGGAGTACTTCAAATGTAGAAATGTGTTGCTCATTACATAAAATGCTAAGATTGTAAATGTTTACTTAAATTTATTTAATAAAAACATATTTCTACAGGTAAACAGTTGGACAAGGGGGCACCCAGATTTGAACTAGGGACCTTTTGATCTGCAGTGAAATGCTCTACCCCGAGCTATACCCCCATTTCTGAAAAGTTTACCTTTATTTATTCAGTAATATGTACAAAGTGGAAGCAACATGCAATCACCATCAAAGCAATGCATTTTCAGCCACCAAACCCTCCTTATAAGTATAAGTGGTACAAAAGATGTCCTTTATCTGCCTTGGTAAAATACAGTGAGGCTTCCATTGCAAGAATTCATACATTTCGTATCACATGTAGATCTTGGAACATGGAAAAAAAATATTTTGTCAAATGCACAAATTCTGCAAAATGTAACTGCTTCTCTGCTGCAGTTTGTTGATTTTGTGCTAAGAGCATAGTTAAACCCAACTGTTCATTGTTTTGTATATGAAATGATGATATATCTTATTGTTTCCTACAGTGCATTGGGTTGAAAAACATTTAACAGGATCTATTGAAGAGGGTATATGGTTATGAAACAGGGACTTCTTGAACTACACTCCTACGCTCTACCACTGACATAAACCTTTGAATGTTGAAAACTGCCCTTTTTTAAAAAGGTGATAGAGTGGGTGACTGTATGGAACTTGTAGAACTAATGACATCAGTGCACTTCTGGTCAGCTATACAAATTAATACATTTCATTAAGGGCATATTATTGGTTTCCACCACAGTTTTATAACATTCATATGAGCTTCCAATGGACTATTTCAAACTGATAATATCACCAGTAGAACTTGGGTGAATGTAAAACACAGCTTGTATCATACGAAGAAATCCTAAACAGTTTCATGGTGTTTACCCTATGTTTCAGGAGATGATCAGGAGTATTTCAAATGTAGAAATGTGTTTTTCATTACATAAAATGCTAAGATTGTAAATGTTTACTTCAATTTATTTAATTAAAAACATATTTCTACAGGTAAAACAGTTGGACAAGGGGGCACCCAGATTTGAACTAGGGACCTTTTGATCTGCAGTGAAATGCTCTACCCCTGAGCTATATCCCCATTTCTGAAATGTTCACCTTTATTTATTCAGTAATATGTACAAAGTGGAAGCAACATGCAATCACCATCAAAGCAATGCATTTTCAGCCACCAAACCCTCCTTATAAGTATAAGGGGTACAAAAGATGTCCTTTATCTGCCTTGGTAAAATACAGTGAGGTTTCCATTGCAATAATTCATACATTTCGTATCACATGTAGATCTTGGAACATGGAAAAAAAATATTTTGTCAAATGCACACATTTTGCAAAATGTAACTGCTTCTCTACTGCAGTTTGTTGATTTTGTGCTAAGAGCATAGTTAAACCCAATTGTTCATTGTTTTGTATATGAAATGATGATATATCTTATTGTTTCTTACAGTGCATTGGGTTGAAAAACATTGTAACAGGATCTTTTGAAGAGGGTATATGGTTATGAAACAGGGACTTCTTGAACTGCATTCCTATGCTCTACCACTGAGTTAAACCCTTGAATGCTGAAAACTGCCCTTTTTTTTAAAAAGGTGATAGAGTGGGTGACTGTATGGAACTTGTAGAACTAATGACATCAGTGCACTTCTGGTCAGCTGTACAAATTAATACATTTCATTAAGGGCAGATTATTGGTTTCCACCACAGTTTTATAACATTCATAAATACAGTAAAATACAGTGAGGTTTCCATTGCAAGAATTCATACATTTCGTATCACATGTAGATCTTGGAACATGGAAAAAAAATCTTTTGTCAAATGCACAAATTCTGCAAAATGTAACTGCTTCTCTACTGCAGGTTGTTGATATTGTTCATTCTTTTGTATATGAAATGATGATATATCTTATTGTTTCTTACCATGCATTGGGTTGAAAAACATTTTAACAGGATCTATTGAAGAGGGTATATGGTTATGAAACGGGGACTTCTTGAACTGCATTCCTACGCTCTACCACTGAGTTAAACCCTTGAATGCTGAAAACTGCCCTTTTTTAAAAAGGTGATAGAGTGGGTGACTGTATGGAACCTGTAGAACAAATGACATCAGTGCACTTCTGGTCAGCTGTAAAAATTAATACATTTCATTAAGGGCATATTTTTTGGTTTCCACCACAGTTTTATAACATTCATATGAGCTTCCAATGGACTATTTCAAACTGATAATATCACCAGTAGAACTTGGGTGAATGTAAAACACAGCTTGTATCATACGAAGAAATCCTAAACAGTTTCATGGTGTTTACCCTATGTTTCAGGAGATGATCAGGAGTATTTCAAATGTAGAAATGTGTTGCTCATTACATAAAATGCTAAGATTGTAAATGTTTTCTTCAATTTATTTAATTAAAAAAATATTTCTACGGGTAAAACAGTTGAACAAGGGGGCACCCAGATTTGAACTAGGGACCTCTTGATCTACAGTCAAATGCTCTACCACTGAACTATACCCCCAGGTCTGAAACGCTCCCCTTTATTAATTCAGTAATATGTACAAAGTGCAAGCAACATGCAATCACCATCAAAGCAATGCATTTTCAGCCACCAAACCCTCCTTATAAGTATATGAGGTGCGGAGGATGTCCTTTATCTGCCTTGGTAAAATACAATGAGGTTTCCATTGCAAGAATTCATACATTTCGTATCACATGTAGATCTTGGAACATGGAAAAAAAATCTTTTGCCAAATGCACAAATTCTGCAAAATGTAACTGCTTCTCTACTGCAGTTTGTTGATTTTGTGCTTTAAAACCAATTGTTCATTGTTTTGTATATGAAATGATGATATATATTATTGTTTCTTACAGTGCATTGGGTTGAAAAACATTTTAACATGATCTATTGAAGAGGGTATATGGTTATGAAACAGGGACTTATTGAACCACACTCCTACGCTCTACCACTGACATAAACCCTTGAATGTAGAAAACTGCCCTTTTTAAAAAAGGTGATAGAGTGGGTGACTCTATGGAACTTGTAGAACTAATGACATCAGTGCACTTCTGGTCAGCTGTACAAATTAATAAATTTCATCAAGGGCATATTATTGGTTTCCACCACAGTTTTATAACATTCATATGAGCTTCCAATGGACTATTTCAAACTGATCATATCACCAGTAGAACGTGGGTGAATGTAAAACACAGCTTGTATCATATGAAGAAATCCTAAACAGCTTAATGGTGTTTACCCTATGTTTCAGGTGATGATCAGGAGTATTTCAAAGGTGGAAATGTGTTGCTCATTACATAAAATGCTAAGATTGTAAATGTTTACTTCAATTTATTTAATTAAAAAAATATTTCTACAGGTAAAACAGTTGGACAAGGGGGCACCGAGATTGGAACTAGGGAGCGCTTGATCTGCAGTCAAATGCTCTAGCACTGAGCTATACCCCCAGTTCTGAAAACTTCACCTTTATTAATTCAGTAATATGTACAAAGTGCAAGCAACATGCAATCACCATCAAAGCAATGCATTTTCAGCCACCAAACCCTCCTTATAAGTGTATGGGGTTCGAAGGATGTCCTTTATCTGCCTTGGTAAAATACAGTGAGGTTTCCATTGCAAGAATTCCTACATTTCGTATCACATGTAGATCTTGGAACATGGAAAACAAACTTTTGTCAAATGCACAAATTCTGCAAAACGTAACTGTTTCTCTACTGCATTTTGTTGATTTTGTGGTAAGAGCATAGTTAAACCAAATTGTTCATTGTTTTGTATATGAAATGATGATATATCTTATTGTTTCTTACAGTGCATTGTGTTAAAAAATACATTTTAACAGGATCTATTGAAGAGGGTATATGGTTATGAAACAGGAACTTCTTGAAAAGCACTCCTACGCTCTACCACTGACATAAACCCTTGAATGCTGAAAACTGCCCTTTTTTAAAAATGTGATAGAGTGGGTGACTGTATGGAACTTGTAGAACTAATGACATCAGTGCACTTCTGATCAGCTGTACAAATTAATACATTTAATTAAGGGCATATTATTGGTTTCCACCACAGTTTTATAGCATTCATATGAGCTTCCAATGGACTATTGCAAACTGATAATGTCACCAGTAGAACTTGGGTGAATGTAAAACACAGCTTGTATCATACGAAGAAATCCTAAACAGTTTCATGGTGTTTACCCTATGTTTCAGGAGATGATCAGGAGTATTTCAAATGTAGAAATGTGTTGCTTATTACATAAAATGCTAAGATGTAAATGTTTTGTTCAATTTATTTAATTAAAAACATATTTCTACAGGTAAAACAGTTCAACAAGGGGGCACCCAGATTTGAACTAGGAACCTCTTGATCTGCTGTCAAATGCTCTACCCCTGAGCTATACCCCCATTTCAGAAATGTGCACCTTTATTTATTCAGTAATATGTACAAAGTGGAAGCAACATGCAATCACCATCAAAGCAATGCATTTTCAGCCACCAAACCCTCCTTATAAGTATATGGGGTTCGAAGGATGTCCTTTATCTGCCTTGGTAAAATACAGTGAGGTTTCCATTGCAAGAATTCATACATTTCGTATCACATGTAGATCTTGGAACATGGAAAAAAAATCTTTTGTCAAATGCACAAATTCTGCAAAATGTAACTGCTTCTCTACTGCAGTTTGTTGATATTGTTCATTCTTTTGTATATGAAATGATGATATATCTTATTGTTTCTTACCGTGCATTGGGTTGAAAAACATTTTAACAGGATCTATTGAAGAGGGTATATGGTTATGAAACGGGGACTTCTTGAACTGCATTCCTACGCTCTACCACTGAGTTAAACCCTTGAATGCTGAAAACTGCCCTTTTTTAAAAAGGTGATAGAGTGGGTGACTGTATGGAACTTGTAGTACTAATGACATCAGTGCACTTCTGGTCAGCTGTACAAATTAATACATTTCATTAAGGGCATATTATTGGTTTCCACCACAGTTTTATAACATTCATATGAGCTTCCAATGGACTATTTCAAACTGATAATATCACCAGTAGAACTTGGGTGAATGTAAAACACAGCTTGTATCATACGAAGAAATCCTAAACAGTTTCATGGTGTTTACCCTATGTTTCAGGTGATGATCAGGAGTATTTCAAATGTAGAAATGTGTTGCTCATTACATAAAATGCTAAGATTGTAAATGTTTACTTCAATTTATTTAATAAAAACATATTTCTACAGGTAAACAGTTGGACAAGGGGGCACCCAGATTTGAACTAGGGACTTTTTGATCTGCAGTGAAATGCTCTACCCCGAGGTATACCGACATTTCTGAAATGTTCACCTTTATTTATTCAGTAATATGTACAACGTGCAAGCAACATGCAATCACCATCAAAACAATGCATTTTCAGCCACCAAACCCTCCTTATAAGTATAAGTGGTACAAAATATGTCCTTTATCTGCCTTGGTAAAATACAGTGAGGTTTCCATTGCAAGAATTCATACATTTCGTGTCACATGTAGATCTTGGAACATGGAAAAAAAACTTTTGTCAAATGCACAAATTCTGGAAAACGTAACTGCTTCTCTACTGCAGTTTGTTGATTTTGTGCTAAGAGCATAGTTAAACCCAATTGTTCATTGTTTTTTATATGAAATCATGATATATCCTATTGTTTCTTACAGTGCATTGGGTTGAAAAACATTTTAACAGGATCTATTGACATGGGTATATGGTTATGAAAGTGGGACTTCTTGAACTGCACTCCTACGCTCTACCACTGACATAAACCCTTGAATGTTGAAAACTGCCCTTTTTTAAAAAGGTGATAGAGTGGGTGACTCTATGGAACTTGTAGAACTAATGACATCAGTGCACTTCTGGTCAGCTGTACAAATTAATGCTTTTCATTAAGGACATATTATTGGTTTCCACCACAGTTTTATAACATTCATATGAGCTTCCAATGGACTATTTCAAACTGATCATATCACCAGTAGAACTTGTGTGAATGCAAAACACAGCTTGTATCATATGAAGAAATCCTAAACAGCTTAATGGTGTTTACCCTATGTTTCAGGTGATGATCAGGAGTATTTCAAATGTAGAAATGTGTTGCTCATTACATAAAATGCTAAGATTGTAAATGTTTACTTCAATTTATTTAATTAAAAACATATTTCTACAGGTAAAACAGTTAGATAAGTGGGCACCCAGATTTGAGCTAGGGACCTTTTGATCTGCAGTGAAATGCTCTACCCCTGAGCTATACCCCCATTTCTGAAATGTTTACCTTTATTTATTCAGTAATATGTACAAAGTGGAAGCAACATGCAATCACCATCAAAGCAATGCATTTTCAGCCACCAAACCCTCCTTATAAGTATAAGGGGTACAAAAGATGTCCTTTATCTGCCTTGGTAAAATACAGTGAGGTTTCCATTGCAAGAATTCATACATTTCGTATCACATGTAGATCTTGGAACATGGAAAAAAAATATTTTGTCAAATGCACAAATTCTGCAAAATGTAACTGCTTCTCTACTGCAGTTTGTTGATTTTGTGCTAAGAGCATAGTTAAACCCAATTGTTCATTGTTTTGTATATGAAATGATGATATATCTTATTGTTTCTTACAGTGCATTGGGTTGAAAAACATTTTAGCAGGATCTATTGAAGAGGGTATATGGTTATGAAACAGGGACTTCTTGAACTGCATTCCTACGTTCTACCACTGAGTTAAAACCTTGAATGCTGAAAACTGCCCTTTTTCTTAAAAAAGGTGATAGAGTGGGTGACTGTATGGAACTTGTAGAACTAATGACATCAGTGCACTTCTTGTCAGCTGTACAAATTAATACATTTCATTAAGGGCATATTATTGGTTTCCACCACAGTTTTATAACATTCATATGAGCTTCCAATGGACTATTTCAAACTGATAATATCACCAGTAGAACTTGGGTGAATTTAAAACACAGCTTGTATCATATGAAGAAATCCTAAACAGTTTCATGGTGTTTACCCTATGTTTCAGGAGATGATCAGGAGTATTTCAAATGTAGAAATGTGTTGCTCATTACATAAAATGCTAAGATTGTAAATGTTTTCTTCAATTTATTTAATTAAAAAAATATTTCTACGGGTAAAACAGTTGAACAAGGGGGCACCCTGATTTGAACTAGGGACCTCTTGATCTGCAGTCAAATGCTCTACCACTGAACTATACCCCCAGGTCTGAAACGCTCCACTTTATTAATTCAGTAATATGTACAAAGTGCAAGCAACATGCAATCACCATCAAAGCAATGCATTTTCAGCCACCAAACCCTCCTTATAAGTATATGAGGTGCGAAGGATGTCCTTTATCTGCCTTGGTAAAATACAGTGAGGTTTCCATTGCAAGAATTCATACATTTCGTATCACATGTAGATCTTGGAACATGGAAAAAAATATTTTGTCAAATGCACAAATTCTGCAAAATGTAACTGCTTCTCTACTGCAGTTTGTTGATTTTGTGCTAAGAGCATAGTTAAACCCAATTGTTCATTGTTTTGTATTTGAAATGATGATATATCCGATTGTTTCTTACAGTGCATTGGATTGAAAAACATTTTAACAGGATCTATTGAAGAGGGTATATGGTTATGAAACTTGGACTTCTTGAACTACACTCCTACGCTCTACCACTGACATAAACCCTTGAATGTTGAAAACTGCCCTTTTTTAAAAAGGTGATAGAGTGGGTGACTGTATGGAACTTGTAGAACTAATGACATCAGTGCGCTTCTGGTCAGCTGTACAAATTAATAGCAAAACAAAAGAGTTGATGGCTGGAAGGTTTAGAATAAATCTTGACCTCTGGCATTGCTCTGGGCAACCCTCCAGACCATCGTTCTTCGCCTGCCAAGCCATTACAAAAGGGGAAAAACCATATGCAAATCAGGCTTGGTCCCACCCCCAAAGGGGTAGTCCAGCCCGAACTGCTAGGTCACATCCCTTTTGCACGAGACCACAAGCATCCCCAGACATGTTTCAGCCTTGTTGGGCGTCATCAGTGAGGAGTAGCTTGGGTCTCTAGGCCCAGCAGGCAAGGGACCCACGTCTGGGCATACCCTTCCCACTCGGGGTGACAATAGCAAAACAAAAGAGTTGATGGCTGGAAGGTTTAGAATAAATCTTGACCTCTGGCATTGCTCTGGGCAACCCTCCAGACCATCGTTCTTCGCCTGCCAAGCCATTACAAAAGGGGAAAAACCATATGCAAATCAGGCTTGGTCCCACCCCAAAAGGGGTAGTCCAGCCCGAACTGCTAGGTCACATCCCTTTTGCACGAGACCACAAGCATCCCCAGACATGTTTCAGCCTTGTTGGGCGTCATCAGTGAGGAGTAGCTTGGGTCTCTAGGCCCAGCAGGCAAGGGACCCACGTCTGGGCATACCCTTCCCACTCGGGGTGACAATAGCAAAACAAAAGAGTTGATGGCTGGAAGGTTTAGAATAAATCTTGACCTCTGGCATTGCTCTGGGCAACCCTCCAGACCATCGTTCTTCGCCTGCCAAGCCATTACAAAAGGGGAAAAACCATATGCAAATCAGGCTTGGTCCCACCCCCAAAGGGGTAGTCCAGCCCGAACTGCTAGGTCACATTCCTTTTGCACGAGACCACAAGCATCCCCAGAAATGTTTCAGCCTTGTTGGGCGTCATCAGTGAGGAGTAGCTTGGGTCTCTAGGCCCAGCAGGCAAGGGACCCACGTCTGGGCATACCCTTCCCACTCGGGGTGACAATAGCAAAACAAAAGAGTTGATGGCTGGAAGGTTTAGAATAAATCTTGACCTCTGGCATTGCTCTGGGCAACCCTCCAGACCATCGTTCTTCGCCTGCCAAGCCATTACAAAAGGGGAAAAACCATATGCAAATCAGGCTTGGTCCCACCCCCAAAGGGGTAGTCCAGCCCGAACTGCTAGGTCACATCCCTTTTGCACGAGACCACAAGCATCCCCAGACATGTTTCAGCCTTGTTGGGCGTCATCAGTGAGGAGTAGCTTGGGTCTCTAGGCCCAGCAGGCAAGGGACCCACGTCTGGGCATACTCTTCCCACTCGGGGTGACAATAGCAAAACAAAAGAGTTGATGGCTGGAAGGTTTAGAATAAATCTTGACCTCTGGCATTGCTCTGGGCAACCCTCCAGACCATCGTTCTTCGCCTGCCAAGCCATTACAAAAGGGGAAAAACCATATGCAAATCAGGCTTGGTCCCACCCCCAAAGGGGTAGTCCAGCCCGAACTGCTAGGTCACATCCCTTTTGCACGAGACCACAAGCATCCCCAGACATGTTTCAGCCTTGTTGGGCGTCATCAGTGAGGAGTAGCTTGGGTCTCTAGGCCCAGCAGGCAAGGGACCCACGTCTGGGCATACCCTTCCCACTCGGGGTGACAATAGCAAAACAAAAGAGTTGATGGCTGGAAGGTTTAGAATAAATCTTGACCTCTGGCATTGCTCTGGGCAACCCTCCAGACCATCGTTCTTCGCCTGCCAAGCCATTACAAAAGGGGAAAAACCATATGCAAATCAGGCTTGGTCCCACCCCCAAAGGGGTAGTCCAGCCCGAACTGCTAGGTCACATCCCTTTTGCACGAGACCACAAGCATCCCCAGACATGTTTCAGCCTTGTTGGGCGTCATCAGTGAGGAGTAGCTTGGGTCTCTAGGCCCAGCAGGCAAGGGACCCACGTCTGGGCATACCCTTCCCACTCGGGGTGACAATAGCAAAACAAAAGAGTTGATGGCTGGAAGGTTTAGAATAAGTCTTGACCTCTGGCATTGCTCTGGGCAACCCTCCAGACCATCGTTCTTCGCCTGCCAAGCCATTACAAAAGGGGAAAAACCATATGCAAATCAGGCTTGGTCCCACCCCCAAAGGGGTAGTCCAGCCCGAACTGCTAGGTCACATCCCTTTTGCACGAGACCACAAGCATCCCCAGACATGTTTCAGCCTTGTTGGGCGTCATCAGTGAGGAGTAGCTTGGGTCTCTAGGGCCAGTAGGCAAGGGACCCACGTCTGGGCACACCCTTCCCACTCGGGGTGACAATAGCAAAACAAAAGAGTTGATGGCTGGAAGGTTTAGAATAAATCTTGACCTCTGGCATTGCTCTGGGCAACCCTTCAGACCATCGTTCTTCGCCTGCCAAGCCATTACAAAAGGGGAAAAACCATATGCAAATCAGGCTTGGTCCCACCCCCAAAGGGGTAGTCCAGCCCGAACTGCTAGGTCACATCCCTTTTGCACGAGACCACAAGCATCCCCAGACATGTTTCAGCCTAGTGGGGCCAAGTCTGATTTGCATATGGTCTTTCCCTTCTGTAATGGCTTGGCAGGCGAAGAACGGTGGTCTGGAGGGTTGCCCAGAGCATTGCCAGTGGTTACGATTAATTCTAAACCTTCCAGCCATCACCTCTTTGTTTTAGCTGTACAAATTAATACATTTCATTAAGGGCATATTATTGGTTTCCAACACAGTTTTATAACATTCATATGAGCTTCCAATGGACTATTTCAAACTGATAATATCACCAGTAGAACTTGGGTGAATGTAAAACACAGCTTGTATCATATGAAGAAATCCTAAACAGTTTCATGGTGTTTACCCTATGTTTCAGGAGAAGATCAGGAGTCTTTCTAATGTAGAAATGTGTTGCTCATTACATAAAATGCTAAGATTGTAAATGTTTTCTTCAATTTATTTAATTAAAAAAATATTTCTACATGTAAAACAGTTGAACAAGGTTGCACCCAGATTTGAACTATGGACCTCTTGATCTACAGTCAAATGCTCTATGACTAAGCTATACCCCAAGTTCTGAAATGTACACCTTTATTAATTCAGTAAAAAGTACAAAGTGCAAGCAACATGCAATCACCATCAAAGCAATGCATTTTCAGCCACCAAACCCTCCTTATAAGTATATGGGGTGCGAAGGATGTCCTTTATCTGCCTTGGTAAAATACAGTGAGGTTTCCATTGCAAGAATTCATACATTTCGTATCACATGTAGATCTTGGAACCTGGAAAAAACCTTTTGTCAAATGCACAAATTCTGCAAAACGTAACTGTTTTTCTACTGCATTTTGTTGATTTTGTGCTAAGAGCATAGTTAAACCCAACTGTTCATTGTTTTGTATATGACATTATTATATATCTTATTGTTTCTTACAGTGCATTGGGTTAAAAAATACATTTTAACAGGATCTATTGAAGAGGGTATATGGTCATGAAACAGGAACTTCTTGAAAAGCACTCGTATGCTCTACCACTGACATAAACCCTTGAATGCTGAAAACTGCCCTTTTTTTAAAAAGGTGATAGAGTGGGTGACCGTATGGAACTTGTAGAACTAATGACATCAGTGCACTTCTGGTCAGCTGTACAAATTAATACATTTCATTAAGGGCATATTATTGGTTTCCACCACAGTTTTATAACATTCATATGAGCTTCCAATGGACTATTTCAAACTGATAACATCACCAGTAGAACTTGGGTGAATGTAAAACACAGCTTGTATCATATGAAGAAATCCTAAACAGTTTCATGGTGTTTACCCTATGTTTCAGGAGATGATCAGGAGTATTTCTAATGTAAAAATGTGTTGCTCATTACATAAAATGCTAAGATTGTAAATGTTTTCTTCAATTTATTTAATTAAAAAAATATTTCTACAGATAAAACTGTCGGGGGGAAATTCTGTCGGGGTCGGCCGAGCCGTCCGCAGACCTCCGGGCAGGGAGGCCCCAACTCCTCCCGTATATCCCAAAAGAGATAGAGTATGAGACACACGCAAGAAGCAAGGTGACTCTGCTGTTTATTAGACAAAACGGCAGGGATGGGTCAAGGAGCGTACGCGTCCGTCCTGACACACACACAATATGGGCTCGCAGGCCCTTTTTACCTTAGTGTGACGCGCTACTTGCGTCATCTTACAAAGTTTAAAAAAAAACCTATTTCCACTCTGGATTGGTTACTCGAGTGGTAGGGTTAGTATAGCGCACATATAGAGAACGGTGTTAGTGGCTGAGGGTTAGTCAGGTGGTATACCTGGGCTGTCCCTTCAATTTGATACATGAAAATTGTTACATGAAGACCTCTGAGGATTGGTCAATGTGAATGGCGTCAGTGATAAGAACCCCATGTTCTAATTGGTCCGCTCGCGAGCCTCCCAGTCTGGGACTATCGCTGTTCCCAACTCGCGGAGCACCTGTCATTATCAACAATGTTTTAATATGGGTAGGTGTAAACAATGTGAGGATTTATTCATATGCTGGGAGGTCGACTACTCCCACTGCTGCAGATGTCCAATGAGTCTTTTAATTGTATCTGCCTGTGTCTTGAAACGTGGGATTCAGGCGTCTCCTTCCTTCTGGGCTTGGCATCTTGTCAGGTTTGGCTTTGTCACGTGAGGTGGGACCGTGTTTGAGGCAAAATTCAACACAATTAATATTGTTTTCCCTACTGTGTGCCTGGGTTATCTTGCAGGTGCGACCTTGGCGTTGGCTTGCAGCGTGTGAGATTGCAACATCGTGCCCTTGGAGGGGTGCCTTCGCCGGGCTTATTTTGCAGGTCCAGCAACCCAGTTCTTGCTCGTTCAGTGTTCATGGAAGCTTTTCCTGTGGCCTACTTGGGCCTGGTGCATAGGTGGAACCGTTTGATGCAGGGTGCTTTAGGTTACGGTATCATATTGCTTTATCCTCAGTATCGTGTCCCCGTTACATTCTTCATTATGGTACATGGCTCTTGAAAGAAGCGTGAGCAAGCCTTTTTATATAAGTTCATGATGCGTCTTGCGTTTCTGCATTTTGAGAGCCTATGTGGAAAATAATAAAGATGCACGTCCGTGAGTATGTCTGTCGCCTACGTCATAGCACTGAGTATATTCTTCGTGTAGATTGGTGCGGGAGTGTCCGGTGTGTATATTTGCACAGGTTTGCTGACCATTGGCTAGGTCGTCATGGCATCTCTAACGACGTGTAGGTTTAGTCGAGTTGATCCGTGCCGCAGGTGTCGGCATGGACAGGGCGGGCTGCTGGGCAGGCTTATGGACACATCCGTATGTTCCTGTACCAGGGTATTTGGTCGTCCGGTAGATAGGCAAACTCTTCTCGCGGCGGGTGTCTGGGCCGTGATCCTCTAGGCCAAGCACGAGAGGGGAAGGGCGGGAGCCTGGTCTTCCATTCTCCCACTTCAGTCCCCCCTCTGGTCCACTTGTCGACCACAAACATATCCTTTTCGTTATCTCCTCTTACTCTCCATATCTTAGTTATTCCTCCTAAATGTCCATAGTTGTTAACATGGTCTTCAAATGACCAATACATATATTCACAGGTTCCTCCAGGAGTACAGTATACCCATTTCCCTATGTAGCTCCTGGGGTTTCTTGGGTTCTCGAGCTTCACAGATAGTGGGTCCAGGTGGTTGGTGATGATCTGGTTGCGCAACTTCTCTCTCTCTTTTATTATTGTGCCTGTGTGTTGGCCGTCATCTGTTGGCATCAAGAGGTGTATACCAACCATTTCGATCATCTCGTCTGTGGTGCGTGCCTTTCGGGCTTTCCAAAATCTTATTATGATCAGTGTAGCTCCAGCCAGAATAGTGCATCCAACTATAATCTTCAGTCCATCTGACAGCCATGATGGCATCCATGACCATAATATTGAAAACCAGCTCTCATCCTTTTTTACACCTTTACTGTCATCCATCATTTTTGAGTGCATCTGGGCCAATTGTGATACAGCTTCCGTGAGTGTACCATTGTCAGCATCGTTAGCAGGAATGAATGTGCAGCATGATTGTCCTATCTTTGCGCAAACTCCTCCTTCCATTGCTGTGAGGAGGTCCAGTACATATCTGTTCTGTAGTGCAACCATTCTTACTGCTCGCAATTCCTCTTTTATTGCATTGAATCTATTTACTGTAGAGTTGATTGTCATCATTCGTTCCCACCTAGTTATCTGGAGCCATTTTGCGTTTGTGTAAGCCTGCAGTCCAGGATGTATTATTGAGGAGAAGAACATAGCTGCTCTGCTGAATAGTCTGTGTTCCGGCGGTATTGAGGTCAGTGCTGTTTCCAACCTTCCCCACAGGTAATTTCCTGTCAGAGGTTCTCCTTGTCTTTTCCTTCTGTTGAGGACAGTGTCGTTGCCGTTGCGTCTGTTCTCTGATCCTTTCCGAGGCTGTGCAGATCTCTTCTTCCTTTTGTTTCCTTCATCCATCTTGGGGAAATTCACCATATTCACATGCTTCTGGGGTACCACTAGTGATGGTACATTAACGTGTACTATAGTGCATACACCATTCCACAAAGGGGGCAGTGTGTGATACGCCTTGTCTCCACAGGCCCAATAATGGTCCATTACTACTGCTGTTCCTGCTCCCCCCTCAGGTAACTCCATCACGCTTTCACAGTTGGTATTGTATCCTACATCCACCTCTCCTTTATGTTGGTAGCATACCTTAGGCGCAGTTAAAGGCAGTATTGTTATTGGGTCTTCATCCTTCTCCATCCACGTGAGCATGGGTACGTACTTGATCCAAGTCATCCAACATCTATGGTTATGTCCATCAATAGTTGAAATATTTTCTCTTGTTACCATGTTGCTGCCAACCACTCCTATGTCCCATTTGTTGTTCATGTACACCTTCCCTGTTATTGTCATCAGTGGTCTTTCCCAACATCCGTTTTTACCAGGGACTTCAGTGGCGTACCAATCACACGGTAGGTACTGCAGTGTTACTTTCTTTGTTTCTCCTTTTTCAGGACCACTTGTTATGTATCTGAATCCTTCAGCATGTAAACTGCTCTTGTGGTAACTCAAATAAGTCTTGAGGAAGTTGTTTTCATATGGATATGTATCTCGTGTTTTCCACACCAGTTGCACCATTGTCCCTTGAAATCTTCCTTTCGTCTGGAACAGTGCCAGGTATATTATACATCGTGCTATTTTTCCATCTATCTCCGTGGCAACAAATGTTCGAGAAGCGCTCATGGCGTATGGGATCAATGAGCAAACGTAGCAGCTGTCTTCTGTTGTCTGCTTGCCTATTTTGGTCATGTGTTGGTACCACATGTTGTTAGAGACGTGTGCTGAATCTTGTACATAGTTGTCAATGCCTTTGTTATCTGAGTATGTGCTGCGTTTAACTCTATTTTCCTGGTGCGGGGTTTTACTAGTACCACCTGACGTAACACCTGTTGCAGCTGGGGGTGGGGGTATATTAGGTTTGGGTACAGCAATAATATCAATAGCATAGCTGTACTGCCATACAGAGGCAGCCAAGAACCCGGTGATCATTAAAATCCCTATCAATTTTATTACAAATGCTAATTTCACCGGCATTTTGCTCTTACCTTGCTGCAGTCCGGCAGCTTATTCTTGCGACGTTACAGTTGCCCGCCTGAAAGTTCTTAATATGTTCGTTATTAAGGTTAGTTGTTATTATTAAGCTCTCCCTATCAAGTAGTCATTCAGTGCCCAGGCGAAGAGCTGTTCACACGCCAATCTAAGCGATCTATCAATTAGGGCAGGCAAGTATGGTTGGAGGTGGGGCATTGAATGTTCTATGGCCAAGAGGAATGCTGTGTAGTAGACACGTACCCTCCTTCCTTTCAGGTACGTTGGCCGTTTTATTTCATATACAAATTGGTGTGACAATTCTTCCAGGTAATTATCGTCTGAGGGTACCATCTACTTCTGGGCAGTGAATTAGTTAGTTATCTACTTTCTTAACAGTACAAAAATACGCTTTACCTGCATGTGCGAGAGAAAAGAAAGAGAACATTCAGGTGTTTACATGTGTATATGTGCAAAAATAGTGTCCTTCAGTTCAATTGTTACTACAGTGGGCAGGGGGTTTGGGGTTCATCTGGCGGAAGTCTCTTTACCCTTTGATCGTGTAACCATGGGGTGGGCGGTATGGGGATCACCCCTCTGTTTTCTAATAGTTGTCTCTGGGGAATCTGGGGGGTTGCAGGGTATAGGGACACTTAGGCCGTTAGTTGTGGTGGAAATCTCTTCCTCCGCTGGTGATGCTGTCGTTGTCCTTCCGGTGGCCCTGCCGGTGGCGCTGGGGCGGGTCTGGAGTTTGTAGATCTTTACGTCGTGTAGGTGGTTCCAGGCACGCTTGTCCTGTAGCTTTACTGCTCTCGTTGATACCTCCTCTACCAGATGGGGGCCAGTGAATCGTGGACTGTTCCACTTCCTGTTGAAATTGCAAAGTAGTACGTGGTCACCTTTAGCAACTTTACACACTCTTTCCTTTTCCAATTCTTTATCCACGTCTTCTTGTTGATTGCTGTTAGACCCGCCCCGCGTGCGCTCGAGCTGTTGAGACACAAACACTGCACTAGTAATCAAAGAAGACACATATTGGTACATTTCAACACCAAGAACACTCGCAGTACTCTCATGGTCGGTAAATGCTCTTGATGTTGGCGTTAGGGGAAGGCGCATTTGACGTCCGGTAACCACCTCGTGAGGGGTGAGGTGGTGGTCGGACCCTGGTCTATTCCTTAGCTCAAATAGGGCTAATGGAAGGCAATATAACCAACTCTTCTTTGCAATTGCCTCCTTTAATAGGCCATTCAGGCGTTCGCATATACCAATGGCCTGTGGGTGGTATGCACATGCAAATTTATGCTTGATGTTCAGCAACGATGTAATGTGCTGGAACATATCGTTTGCGAAATGTGGGCCATTGTCTGACCTCAGTACCTCGCACACTCCCCACCTGGGGAAGACCTCCCTCACTAGGAATTTAGCTGCTCTAAATGCATCTGGGTGTGAACAGGGCCCTGCTTCAATCCACCTCGAGAATGGGCATACTACTACAATCATATACCTATTTCCTTGACATACGTTGATCATATCAACATAGTCAATATGGAGATGCCGGAAAGGTCCCTCTGGCTGGGGTATAGTACCTCTTTTCACCTTCAGAGTGTGGCCGGCCGTAAACTGTTGACATGTGAGACAATTGCTGATAAAATTTGACACATGAGAATTTAACTCGGGGCAGAACCAGTCTTCCCTAATCCATGCTGCAATTACTTCCTTGCCTGTGTGGGCTGGGTAATGTAGTTGGCTCAGGGCGGTGTTCAAAAGTGCCAATGGTATTACAACCTTTCCAGTGTCACCCTGGCGCCATAGTGCGTCGGTTGGTGACATTGTGCATCCTCTTTTTACCCATATTTCTTTTTCGGCCATTGGTGCAGCCGCTTGTAGCTCCATAATCTGTGTGGCTGGGAGATGGGTGTACCCTTCTCTTATCAACATCTCCTTAGCCATTCCCCTCCCTCTCCCTCTCTGTGACTCTGGGGGGTTCCTATCTCACCAAAGTATGCAGCATACTTTGCATGTGCGTCTGCTGCTGCATTCCCTTTTGAGATGTGGTCTTCACCATTGGTGTGTGCGGTGCATTTGACTAAAGCTAATTCTTGGGGGTCATTTATTACTTCAATTAGTTCAGCCAATAGGAGGGCATGTTGCACTGGAGTGCCATCAGCTCTCCTAAACCCTCTTCTTCTCCATTTCGACAGCCCTGAGTGGACAGTGGATGTAACATACGTGCTGTCGGAGTATATGGTCACTCGTTTGTCAAAGCTTTCCTTCAACGCCAAGATCAGTGCAACTAATTCCGCTGCTTGAGCGGAGTAATGCTGTGGTAATTGTACACATTTCATGGCCACACACCCCGGTACCTCCATCATTTTTTACCACTGCTGCCCCAGTCCTCCTTATACCATCCCGTTGGTCGATAGTTGATGACCCATCAATGAACAGGAGCTCACCTCCCTCTAGTGCGTTTTCTTCAACCTTTCTAGTACATGAGTACATTTCAGTTATTTGCGTACAATCGTGGGAATAATCTCCTTCCTCAAGTACTTCTGCCAGGAACCTTGCAGGGTTGACCGTGCTACATCTAACAATTGATAGTTCAGCTCTGGATAGGATGATCTCATAACCTGATGCCCTCTGCGTGGTTAGGGTGGACTTAGGTTTATTCAATATTGCAAATAGGGCATGTTCCACAAACAGTGTAGTTGGGCACCCCATGGTTATTGCTGATGCTTTTTCTACCGCAAAAGCAGCTGCGGCGAGACCTTGTTCGCAAGGGAAATGACCCAACATCACAGGATCTAAGTGGCCACTGTAAAATGCTACTGGTTTGTAACCCATACTTGTTTTTTGAGCCAATACTGCTTTCATTACTGCTGAGTCGCAATGTGAAAATATAAAAAATTGTCGCTCATAGTCTGGGGATGCCAGTACCGGAGCAGTTGATATCGCATCTTTCAATTCATCAAAAGCCTCTTTCATTTCCATCGTCCACCCCAGCTTTTTCTCCCCTTTATTAGCTTCCCTTAACGCCTCAAGCAGGGGTCCTATGTAATACCCATGCTCCACAGTAGTTACACAGCCCCAGGAACTGCTGCAGTTCCCTCACTGTTTGTGGCATTGGAGTGTTTGAAATGGCCTGTGCTCTTTGTGGTGCAATCTTTCTTCCATGTTGGGATATAAGCTGACCAATGTAAAGTACCTGTTCTTGACAGTACTGTAGCTTTTCCATGTCTACCTTGTAACCTTTCTCAGCCAATATTGTCAACATCTTTAAGGAGTCCTCTCTGCATGTTCTTTCGTTTGTACTGCAAATTATTATGTCATCCACATACTGCAACACTGTGCTTTCCACTTCAATGTTACCCAAATCCATCTGTATTACTCTGTTGAAAATTGAGGGTGATTCGCAATACCCTTGTGGCAATCTGGTGTGCTTCCATTTTGTGTTTCTGTAAGTGAAGCTTGTCAGATCTTGTGAGTCTGGGTGCAATGGTATTGAGAAAAAAGCATTTTTAAGGTCGATCACTGTAAATCGTGATGCTTCTGCTGGAATGCCACACAATATTGTGGCCGGGTTTGCTGCTATGGGATATTCTGCTTCTACTATGTTGTTCAAGGGCCTGAGATCCTGTATGAAGCACCAAGACCCCCCTTTAGCCTTGCGCACTGGGTATACAGCCGTGTTACATGGTGATTCTGAGGGGACCAATATGCCATTATTTATAAGGGCCGTTATGGTTTCATATATGCCCTCATCTGCCTCTTTTGATAGTGGGTACTGTTTCACTCTGGGGAGTATTGCACCTTTTTTCAATTTTATCCTTACTCCCCCTATGCTTTTTATGCACCCCACGTCATAGGGGCTAGTAGTCCACAATGATGTGGTTACCTTTGACATATCCTCCTTAAAGAAGGGGACTGGGGTTCATGCGGGTGCCTCAAGTGCCATTGCAATTTTCTGTGCTACTTGTTTGTACGCCACTCTTAGCCATATTTCCACACTCATCATAAACACCATTTCACCTTCCTCCTTTTCTTCTGAGAACAGCTCCTCATCTGACACCTGGGTGAGCCTACATCCTTCTGCTAGTGCTATCACTGCCCTCCATGCTCTTCCTTCTCTGTCTTGGGCATGTACAGCAATGTAATCAGCTGTTGCTATAATGCTCTCAATGTCCACTGGAACCACCTTTCCTTCTGGTTCATTAACAGGTGTTTCTGGTCTGGCCTCCTCCAGATTTTTCCTTCTATCCCTGGCATCCATGCAAATGCCATATCTGTCCCGTACTGGAATAGTTCGCCATCTACTGGCTCCGCCCTAATCGCTGTCTGTCCGCAATATGCTTGCATAATCTGTCGTGCTGTGAGCATGTTAATCCCTGGAGTAGAGCAAATTATGCCGTCCTCAGTAAAGGAGATCGTCATATTCAACCTGTTCATTATGTCTCTCCCCAGTATATTTACTGGTGAGGCACTATAATATAGAAGTGGAACTGACAGGTCATAATCTCCAATAGATAAGGGAATGTTATCAGTAAAAGGAACCAACCCACTAGCCCCAGAGAATCCTTGGGTGTTCATGGCTTCGCCTGACATCTTAAATTTACCTTCCCTTATGCAAGACCGGGTCGCCCCGGTGTCAACACGGAATGATAATATTTTGTCACCTATCGTTACCTCTATGCGTGGTTCCTCCGCACTATTAGGTGTTACTGACAGGATGGGACACACCAAGGCAGTCTGTGGGCTGTCCTATTGAGGGTACAACGATTGGCCATTTCCTGCGTAAGGGTTGTGTCCCAAGACCGTCACCCTACCCAGTTGGGTTGTTTTTGCTTGGGGTTGTTGTGTTGTCGCTACCTGTTGTTGTGGCAGTGAATATGTCTGTGGCTGTTGTTGTGTTATTAGTTGTTGCTGTTCATGTCCCTGTTGCAACGTCTGCTGCTGCTGTATGCCCTGCTGTTCCTGTGAGGGCCTTGGCTGTCCCTGTTCACTCCATGATGGTGTTCCTGGTCTAACTCTACACGTGCGTGACATGTGCCCTAATAATCCACAACTCCAACACACCGTTGGTTCCCTACTCTGCCATCGAAAGTTCCAAGTGTTGTCCTGGTATACTGGTTGCCCTGTGGGGTAGGAATTTCTAAGTCCTCCCACCTGCTGTTGGGTGTTATATCCGTATCCTCTCCCTCTCATAATTCCTCCTCTCCCCCTGTTATAATTATAATACCCAGCTCCTGGCATTGGGTATCCTCCTCCCATGTTGGTCGTGTATGGTTGGAGTGGCGGCACCTGTTGTGTTATAGTCTGTGAAGGTGGTATTTGGGAGGAATCTTGTGCAGCCACTACTTGTGTGGGGCTTTGGGTCATTGTTGTAGGCGTAGTTATTAGTGCCCCTTCCATTGTGTATTTAGTAAGCTTTTTCTGTACTAGTTTAGCCTCCTTCGTTTTCCTGTCCTCTTCCTTTTGTTTCATTTTTCCTTGCCATGTCCTGCAATGATGCACTATAGTCAGTTGTATTTCTGGCCATGCTTTTGCTTCCATTCCCACTACTTTCTTTAGTTGTTTCTGAACTCCTTCTGGGAGCCCTTGTACTAGTATATGATAAAATATTGCTGGTGTTTTGTCCCATTGTTCTCTAGTTTCCATGCGCCACTTCTCTTGGATTTCCTGGATATAATCAACAGGATCTTCGTTCTCACGCATCTTGCGGGAGGTAATTGCTCCTATGTCTGATGTGTCTGGGTACTGTACCCTCAGTGCCTGCCATAGTGCATGTCTGCAGTTTGCGAATGGTGCCCCATCATGCGATGTGTTTGTTATTGCTACCCCAGGGAATCCCGCTCTCTTCCAAATGTCATCCGCTGCATCCCCTAATATCGATATTAGAAGGCCCTTTACATCTCCTACTGCCAGTTTCTGTCCTGCGGTGTGTTTTTCCATTTCATATATCCACTTACCCGCACCTCCACTTAATGATGGGAGCCTGCATTTTATATTTTCTTTGTCTGTATGCTTCCAAGGGACATACTGTGGTCTAACCCCTCCTCTCTCCAGAAGTGGCATTAAGTTATGTCTCGTTTTACCCTTTGTGTTCCATAAGATCGAGTCCTCACACCCTTCCTCCTCTTCCCTTTCTTCTACATCGTCAATTTCATCCGTATTTCCCCTGCTCGTAACTCTTTCTTCTCCATCTTTTCCCCTTTTTTCATCATTTCCTGTATTTAATGTGGGCATGTGTATTCGTCTTTCCTGCCTGCGTCTAGGGAGGTCCCTAAGCCGACATGCATAGGGTGTCAGTTCGTCTGTAAAGGGCGCAAGTTTTATTGTGCGTAACGAGCGTGAGGTGGTTGAGCATGTAGGGCGCGATGGGAGAGGGCGTGATGGGGACGGTGCGGCCTCATGTGTCTGTCTTTCCGCTATTCCTTGCTCTCCCTCCTCACTTTTCTCCAGCTCATCCTTTCTTCTACGGATCCATGGTGAGTCTGTGTTGGTCCGGGTGATGTATAGTTTATCTAGTGTTTCCCTTTCACTGTTTCTTCCTTCCTTCTCCACTCCTTCTTCTTCTTCACTACATATGTCAGTCATAAACGGCACCCCCCACTCGGTCTTTTTGCCCTTGATTGTTACTGTTTGTAAGTCTATTAGGTCCAGTTCTCCTTTTTCTCCTTTATCAACCGCTCCCCTTTGCGCTAATGTTGTTGCTACTTCTGTGTCTCTATATACATCCCCCCATACTTCACTCTCCCTTCTCCTATCTTCTCTTTCTCCTTCATTTCTCTCCTCCATCTCCCTACCATTTTCCTCCCTTTTCCTTTTTAATTCCTCCATTACTTCACTACTCATCTGTTCCAGTATTCTTTCATCCTCTTTCTTCCTTCCCCATTTCACCCTTTCCCTTTCTAATATACTCTCTATCACCCTCCCTTCTTCGTATTTCTTAGTCGTTTCTGATAGTAATCTCCTCTTCCACATTGCCATTTCTCTTTCTTTCTCTTCTTCTTCCCTTTTCTTTTCTCGCAGCACTGCTCTTGATACCCTTTCTGCTGCTGCTTTTACCCTTTCAGCTTCTCTCCTTTGCTCCTCAGTTCGTTCCCTTATTTTTTCCAATTCGTTCTTACCTTCTTTCCTTTTCCTCGCTCTCTCTCTTTCTTCCCTCTCGAGCTGTTTGATCAATTCATTCTGCTCATCCCTTAATTCTGCTAGTCGTTCCTCCAAAATCTCTTCCTTTTGTCGTAACAGCTCTTCCCCCCTCATTTCACTCTCCCTGGTATTATCCTCGTCTGTTTTCCTTACTACCTCCTTCTCTTCTCCTGTTAAGGAACTTCGTAATTTTAATAGCATCTATGCAGCTACCCACTCATCATTTCCTACTTCCACAGTTTGTTCTTCTCCAGTCCTCCTCTCCCCTGCTGGCATCTTCCTATGAGCCACATATGGTGGAGGGCTGTATGCCGGGTTCGAGTACCCCTCAGCTGCCCTTAGCTGACCTCTTCCTATCTCTCCTAACTCCCTTAAAGGGTACAACCCCACTCCCTCTGTTTTCACTCCCTTTGCTAGGGGTATATCGTTGCTCTGTTCCTTTTTATTTCATCTGATGTATTATTCTTTTCTCCTCCCTCTTGTCCGTTCCCCGTGTTCTTTGGGTCTTCACTCCCCTTTTTCCCATCCTCTCCTTCCTCCTTAATCTCTTTTTCTTCCGGTATTTCCCCCACAGTGAACATTCCATTTGGTCCTGGTCGGGATCCTTGGAACATCCTCCATAAGTTAAACACCTCCACGTGGTTTGCCAACTTCTTCCCTTTGTATGTATTGTGCAGATGGTTTAATAGTGAATGTTGGGCATATGGATCGAAGCTACCATTAGGCGGCCACGGTGTTATCATTTTGTTATCCGTCCCCTGGGTCCATTCTATGCTATACTTAATCAGTTTCTCCCTATGGGGTGACAGTGTTGTACATATGTGTTGTAGTGGGGTAGTGAGGGTGTTCCCCCACCCTCCCGATCCTGTCCCGTATGACATAGTAGCGCTCCACTTGTTACCCTTCCCCTATTTGGTAGCGGTTATCTCACTAGCAGTTTGCAATATACAGCCTTATATCGTTACCTGGCCCCGTAAGGTTGGGGACTTGCGATAGTCCGCTAAGGAAAATTATAAAAATATAGTATTTTACATTTGTATATTTTCTTCTGTCTTTCTTTCTTTACACGACACCCTTATGGCCCTCTGCGGCCGAGGTGCACGTAGCCCCCTGCGGCTGCGTACCCCTTATGACGTTCTTATACAGTCGTCCTATTTTCACTTGCTCCTCCTCCTTCTTCTACACTTGCCGTGGCCGGCGTTCTCCGTGCGCAGCCACGTCCCCCGATCAACTCATTACCGTTTATCTCCGTTTCCACTCCCTTACCACAGTTCTCTTCCCCATCACTCTCAGAAAGAAAGATGCTTTGTGCTCGGGATATCCTATGAAAGCTCTACTGGTGACTTCACCGATCTCTTTGAGCTACTGGTAAGTTCTTCATATATTCTTTAAGTTCAAAATACACTTGCAATCTACTCCGTTAACCTCACAACTGTCTTCCTGTTACTCCTGGAACAAGGTAATCAATAATATAACCGGACTGCGCACCCTGCGTCGCCTCGCGTGTGATACGCCCCTCGACAGGAGGGCTTAACCAGCCAATTATCTTCCGTATTGGGCAACTAACTAGCTACCGCCTACAGGGAAACGTCATCTACCTATGAGTTTCTTGCTCGAACAATAGGTATCCTCATCTACTCATTGATCAATAAATGCCAAATCGTAGGAAACCACACACACACCCACCCTTACACGTAGTCGCGACCTAGGCCAATCAGTGTCTACGAGCGGCCGCACGTGATGTTTTCGTGCTCCACCCCCCTCTCTCGCGCAACGTAGCCGACTGCTCTCGCACTTGTTCGGCTACAATTCATTCCATTGCCAACACTAAATTGCCAAACCTTCTCCGCGCACCTGTGCAACACCTCCCACCTCCCGTATTTAATTCCTCCCCCCTCCCTCACAATTTCACATTGCTTGTTGTGCGTGGCATGCTCACCAAGTTCTCTTGATGCGGGGCCGCTCGACTGCGTGCACCCCTCCAAGCGGCTCGCCACCTCCCCTCGTCTGGACCACGTCTGGACACTCGCCAACCGCGGGCGGGATACTTCTCAACCGGCTCCCGAGGGCCAATATCCGGATTGCGCTGTCCGGTCTTCTCGCAGCTCCGCGATGGTCCTGTAGTCCTCAGAAGGAGGCAACGGCAGAGGGGGCCGTGCCGCCGGGCCTCCTCGCAACGCGATTACCTGGAAAAAGTAAAAATAAAAAAAAAGCAGATCTTAAACAGATCTCAGCAGTGCCTCTAACTTGTCGGGGGGAAATTCTGCCGGGGTCGGCCGGGCCGTCCGCAGACCTCCGTGCAGGGAGGCCCCAACTCCTCCCGTATATCCCAAAAGAGATAGAGTATGAGACACACGCAAGAAGCAAGGTGACTCTGCTGTTTATTAGACAAAACGGCAGGGATGGGTCAAGGAGCGTATGCGTCCGTCCTGACACACACACAATCGTGTGGCACGCAGGCCCTTTTTACCTTAGTGTGACGCGCTACTTGCGTCATCTTACAAAGTTTAATAAAAAACCTATTTCCACTCTGGATTGGTTACTCGAGTGGTAGGATTAGTATAGCGCACATATAGAGAACGGTGTTAGTGGCTGAGGGTTAGTCAGGTGGTATACCTGGGCTGTCCCTTCAATTTGATACATGAAAATTGTTACATGAAGACCTCTGAGGATTGGTCAATGTGAATGGCGTCAGTGATAAGAACCCCATGTTCTAATTGGTCCGCTCGCGAGCCTCCCAGTCTGGGACTATCGCTGTTCCCAGCTCGCGGTGCACCTGTCATTTGCAACAATGTTTTAATATGGGTAGGTGTAAACAATGTGAGGATTTATTCATATGTTGGGAGGTCGACTACTCCCACTGCTGCAGATGTCCAATGAGTCTTTTAATTGTATCTGCCTGTGTCTTGAAACGTGGGATTCAGGCGTCTCCTTCCTTCTGGGCTTGGCATCTTGTCAGGTTTGGCTTTGTCACGTGAGGTGGGACCGTGTTTGAGGCAAAATTCAACACAATTAAAATTGTTTTCCCTACTGTGTGCCTGGGTTATCTTGCAGGTGCGACCTTGGCGTTGGCTTGCAGCGTGTGAGATTGCAACATCGTGCCCTTGGCGGGGTGCCTTCGCCGGGCTTATTTTGCAGGGATAGCAACCCAGTTCTTGCTCGTTCAGTGTTCATGGAAGCTTTTGCCTGCGGGCTACTTGGGCCTGGTGCATAGGTGGAACCGTTTGATGCCGGGTGCTTTAGGTTACGGTATCATATTGCTTTATCCTCAGTATCGTGTCCCAGTTACATTCTTCATTATGGTACATGGCTCTTGAAAGAAGCGTGAGCAAGCCTTTTTATATAAGTTCATGATGCGTCTTGCGTTTCTGCATTTTGAGAGCCTATGTGGAAAATAATAAAGATGCACGTCCGTGAGTATGTCTGTCGCCTAAGTCATAGCACTGAGTATATTCTTCGTGTAGATTGGTGCGGGAGTGTGCGGTGTGTATATTTGCACAGGTGTGCTGACCATTGGCTAGGTCGTCATGGCATCTCTAACGACTTGTAGGTTTAGTCGAGTTGATCCGTGCTGCAGGTGTCGGCATGGACAGGGCGGGCTGCTGGACACATCTGTATGTTCCTGTACCAGGGTATTTGGTCGTCCGGTAGATAGGCAAACTCTTCTTGTGGCGGGTGTCTGGGCCGTGATCCTCTAGGCCAAGCGCGAGAGGGGAAGGGCGGGAGCCTGGTCTTCCATTCTCCCACTTCAAAACAGTTGAACAAGGGGGCACCCAGATTTGAACTAGGGACCTCTTGATCTGCAGTCAAATGCTCTACCCCTGAGCTATAACCCCATTTCTGAAAAGTTCACCTTTATTAATTCAGTAATATGTACAAAGTGCAAGCAACATGCAATCACCATCAAAGCAATGCATTTTCAGCCACCAAACCCTCCTTATATGTATATGGGGTGCAAAGGATGTCCTTTTTCTGCCTTGGTAAAATACAGTGAGGTTTCCATTGCAAGAATTCATACATTTCGTATCACATGTAGATCTTGGAACATGGAAAAAAAATCTTTTGTCAAATGCACAAATTCTGCAAAATGTAACTGCTTCTCTACTGCAGTTCGTTGATTTTGTGCTAAGAGCATAGCTAAACCCAATTGTTCATTGTTTTGTATATGAAATGATGATATATCCTATTGTTTCTTAAAGTGCATTGGGTTGAAAAACATTTTAACAGGATCTATTGACGAGGGTATATGGTTATGAAACAGGGACTTCTTGAACTACACTCCTACGCTCTACCACTGACATAGACCCTTGAATGCTGAAAACTGCCCTTTTTTAAAAAGGTGATAGAGTGGGTGACTGTATGGAACTTGTAGAACTAATGACATCAGTGCACTTCTGGTCAGCTGTACAAATTAATACATTTCATTAAGGGCATATTATTGGTTTCCACCACAGTTTTATAACATTCATATGAGCTTCCAATGGACTATTTCAAACTGATCATATCACCAGTAGAACTTGGGTGAATGTAAAACACAGCTTGTATCATATGAAGAAATCCTAAACAGCTTAATGGTGTTTACCCTATGTTCAGGTGATGATCAGGAGTATTTCAAATTTAGAAAAGTGTTGCTCATTACATAAAATGCTAAGATTGTAAATGTTTACTTCAATTTATTTAATTGATAAATATTTATACAGGTAAAACAGTTGGACAAGGGAGCACCCAGATTTGAACTAGGAACCTCTTGATCTGCAGTGAAATGCTCTACCCCTGAGCTATAACCCCATTTCTGAAATGTTCACCTTTATTTATTCAGTAATATGTACAAAGTGGAAGCAACATGCAATCACCATCAAAGCAATTCATTTTCAGCCACCAAACCCTCATTACATGTATAAGGGGTACAAAAGATGTCCTTTATCTGCCTTGGTAAAATACAGTGAGGTTTCCATTGCAAGAATTCATACATTTCGTATCACATGTAGATCTTGGAACATGGAAAAAAAAACTTTTGTCAAATGCACAAATTCTGCAAAACGTAACTGCTTCTCTACTGCAGTTTGTTGATTTTGTGCTAAGAGCATAGTTAAACCCAATTGTTCATTGTTTTTTATATGAAATGATGATATATCCTATTGTTTCTTACAGTGCATTGGGTTGAAAAACATTTTAACAGGATCTATTGATGAGGGTATATGGTTATGAAACAGGAACTTCTTGAATTGTACTCCTACGCTCTACCACTGAGTTAAACCCTTGAATGCTGAAAACTGGCCTTTTTTAAAAAGGTGATAGAGTGGGTGACTGTATGGAACTTGTAGAACTAATGACATCACTGCACTTTTGGTCAGCTGTACAAATGAATACATTTCATTAAGGGCATAATATTGGTTTCCACCACAGTTTTATAACATTCATATGAGCTTCCAATGGACTATTTCAAACTGATAATATCACCAGTAGAACTTGGGTGAATATAGAACACAGCTTGTATCATTTGAAGTAATCCTAAACAGCTTAATGGTGTTTACCCTATGTTTCAGGTGATGATCAGGAGTATTTCAAATGTAGAAATGTGTTGCTCATTACATCAAATGCTAAGATTGTAAATGTTTTTTTCTATAGGTAAAACAGTTGACCAAGGGGGCACCCAGATTTGAACTAGGGAACTCTTGATCTGCAGTCAAATGCTCTACCACTGAGCTATACTCCCAGTTCTGAAACATTCACCTTTATTAATTCAGTAATATGTACAAAGTGCAAGCAACATGCAATCACCATCAAAGCAATGCATTTTCAGCCACCAAACCCTCCTTATAAGTATATGGGGTGCGAAGGATGTCCTTTATCTTCCTTGGTAAAATACAGTGAGGTTTCCATTGCAAGAATTCATACATTTCGTATCACATGTAAATCTTGGAACATGGGAAAAACATCTTTTGTCAAATGCACAAATTCTGCAAAATGTAACTGCTTCTCTACTGCAGTTTGTTGATTTTGTGCTAAGCGCATAGTTAAACCCAATTGTTCATTGTTTTGTATATGAAATGATGATATATCCTATTGTTTCTTACAGTGCATTGGGTTGAAAAACATTTTAACAGGATCTATTGAAGAGGGTATATGGTTATGAAATAGGGACTTCTTGAAAAGCACTCCTACGCTCTACCACTGAAATAAACCCTTGAATGCTGAAAACTGCCCTTTTTTAAAAAGGTGATAGAGTGGGTGACTGTATGGAACTTGTAGAACTAATGACATCAGTGCACTTCTGGTCAGCTGTACAAATTAATACATTTCATTAAGGGCATATTATTGGTTTCCACCACACTTTTATAACATTCATATGAGCTTCCAATGGACTATTACAAACTAATCATATCACCAGTAGAACTTGGGTGAATGTAAAACACAGCTTGTATCATATGAAGAAATCCTAAACAGCTTAATGGTGTTTACCCTATGTTTCAGGTGATGATCAGGAGTATTTCAAATGTAGAAATGTGTTGCTCATTACATCAAATGCTAAGATTGTAAATGTTTTTTTTCTACAGGTAAAACAGTTGGATAAGGGGGCACCCAGATTTGAACTAGGGACCTTTTGATCTACAGTGAAATGCTCTACCCCTGAGCTATACCCCCATTTCTGAAATGATCACCTTTATTTATTCAGTAATATGTACAAAGTGGAAGCAACATGCAATCACCATCAAAGCAATGCATGTTCAGCCACCAAACCCTCCTTATAAGTATCAGGGGTGCGAAGGATGTCCTTTATCTGCCTTGGTAAAATACAGTGAGGTTTCCATTGCAAGAATTCCTACATTTCGTATCACATGTAGATCTTGGAACATAGAAAAAAACTTTTGTCAAATTCACAAATTCTGCAAAACGTAACTGTTTCTCTACTGCATTTTCTTGATCTTGTGCTAAGAGCATAGTTAAACCCAATTGTTCATTGTTTTGTATATGAAATGATGATATATCTTATTTTTTCTTACAGTGCATTGGGTTAAAAAATACATTTTAACAGGATCTATTGACAAGGGTATATGGTTATGAAACAGGGACTTCTTGAAAAGCACTCCTACGCTCTTGTACTGAGTTAAACCCTTGAATGCTGAAAACTGCCCTTTTTTAAAAAGGTGATAGAGTGGGTGACTGTATGGAACTTGTAGAACTAATGACATCAGTGCACTTTTGGTCAGCTGTACAAATTAATACATTTCATTAAGGGCATATTATTGGTTTCCACCACAGTTTTATAACATTCATATGAGCTTCCAATGGACTATTTCAAATTGATAATATCACCAGTAGAACTTGGGTGAATGTAAAACACAGCTTGTATCATATGAAGAAATCCTAAACAGTTTCATGGTGTTTACCCTATGTTTCAGGAGATGATCAGGAGTATTTCAAATGTAGAAATGTGTTGCTCATTACATCAAATGCTAAGATTGTAAAAGTTTTTTTCTACAGGTAAAACAGTTGAACAAGGGGGCACCCAGATTTGAACTAGGGACCTCTTGATCTGCAGTCAAATGCTCTACCACTGAGCTATACCCCCAGTTCTGAAAAGTTCACATTTATTAATTCAGTAATATGTACAAAGTGCAAGCAACATGCAATCACCATCAAAGCATGTGATTTGCATCATTTTCAGCCACCAAACCCTCCTTATAAGTATATGGGGTGCGAAGGATGTCCTTTATCTGCCTTGGTAAAATACAGTGAGGTTTCCATTGCAAGAATTCATACATTTCGTATCACATGTAGATCTTGGAACATGGAAAAAAATCTTTTGTCAAATGCACAAATTCTGCAAAATGTAACTGCTTCTCCCCTGCAGTTTGTTGATTTTGTGCTAAGCGCATAGTTAAACCCAATTGTTCATTGTTTTGTATATGAAATGATGATATATCCTATTGTTTCTTACAGTGCATTGGGTTGAAAAACATTTTAACAGGATCTATTGAAGAGGGTATATGGTTATGAAACAGGGACTTCTTGAACTACACTCCTACGCTCTACCACTGACATAAACCCTTGAATGTTGAAAACTGCCCTTTTTTAAAAAGGTGATAGAGTGGGTGACTCTATGGAACTTGTAGAACTAATGACATCAGTGCACTTCTGGTCAGCTGTACACATTAATACATTTCATTAAGGGCATATTATTGGTTTCCACCACAGTTTTATAACATTCATATGAGCTTCCAATGGACTATTTCAAACTGATCATATCACCAGTAGAACTTGGGTGAAAGTAAAACACAGCTTGTATCATATGAAGAAATCCTAAACAGCTTAATGGTGTTTACCCTATGTTTCAGGTGATGATCAGGAGTATTTGAAATGTAGAAATGTGTTGCTCATTACATAAAATGCTAAGATTGTAAATGTTTACTTCAATTTATTTAATTAAAAAATATTTCTACAGGTAAAACAGTTGGACAAGGGGGCACCCAGAATTGAACTAGGGACCTCTTGATCTGCAGTGAAATGCTCTACCCCAGCGCTATACCCCCATTTCTGAAATAGGCACCTTTATTTATTCAGTAATATGTACAAAGTGGAAGCAACATGCAATCACCATCAAAGCAATGCATTTTCAGCCACCAAACCCTCCTTATAAGTGTAAGGGTTACAAAAGATGTCCTTTATCTGCCTTGGTAAAATACAGTGAGGTTTCCATTGCATTAATTCATACATTTAGTATCACACGTAGATCTTGGAACATGGAAAAAAAAACTTTTGTCAAATGCACAAATTCTGCAAAACGTAACTGTTTCTCTACTGCATTTTGTTGATTTTGTGCTAAGAGCATAGTTAAACCCAATTGTTCATTGTTTTTTATATGAAATGATGATATATCTTATTGTTTCTTACAGTGCATTGAGTTAAAAAATACATTTTAACAGGATCTATTGAAGAGGGTATATGGTTATGAAACAGGAACTTCTTGAAAAGCACTCCTACGCTCTACCACTGACATAAACCCTTGAATGCTGAAAACTGCCCTTTTTTAAAAAGGTATTAGCGTGGGTGACTGTATGGAACTTGTAGAACTAATGACATCAGTGCACTTCTGGTCAGCTGTACAAATTAATACATTTCATTAAGGGCATATTATTGGTTTCCACCACAGTTTTATAACATTCATATGAGCTTCCAATGGACTATTTCAAACTAATCATATCACCAGTAGAACTTGGGTGAATGTAAAACACAGCTTGTATCATATGAAGAAATCCTAAACAGCTTAATGGTGTTTACCCTATGTTTCAGGTGATGATCAGGAGTATTTGAAATGTAGAAATGTGTTGCTCATTACATAAAATGCTAAGATTGTAAATGTTTACTTCAATTTATTTAATTAAAAAAATATTTCTACAGGTAAAACAGTTGGACAAGGGGGCACCCAGATTTGAACTAGGGACCTTTTGATTTGCAGTGAAATGCTCTACCCCTGAGTTATACCCCCATTTCTGAAATGTTCACCTTTATTTATTCAGTAATATGTACAAAGTGGAAGCAGCATGCAATCACCATCAAAGCAATGCATGTTCAGCCACCATACCCTCCTTATAAGTATATGGGGTACAAAAGATGTCCTTTATCTGCCTTGGTAAATACAGTGAGGATTCAATTTCAAGAGTTCGTACATTTCGTATCACATGTAGATCTTGGAACATGGAAAAAAAACTTTTGTCAAATGCACAAATTCTGCAAAACGTAACTGCTTCTCTACTGCATTTTCTTGATCTTGTGCTAAGAGCATAGTTAAACCCAATTGTTCATTGTTTTGTATATGAAATGATGATATATCTTATTTTTTCTTACAGTGCATTGGGTTAAAAAATACATTTTAACAGGATCTATTGACAAGGGTATATGGTTATGAAACAGGGACTTCTTGAAAAGCACTCCTACGCTCTTGTACTGAGTTAAACCCTTGAATGCTGAAAACTGCCCTTTTTTAAAAAGGTGATAGAGTGGGTGACTGTATGGAACTTGTAGAACTAATGACATCAGTGCACTTTTGGTCAGCTGTACAAATTAATACATTTCATTAAGGGCATATTATTGGTTTCCACCACAGTTTTATAACATTCATATGAGCTTCCAATGGACTATTTCAAACTGATAATATCACCAGTAGAACTTGGGTGAATGTAAAACACAGCTTGTATCATATGAAGAAATCCTAAACAGTTTCATGGTGTTTACCCTATGTTTCAGGAGATGATCAGGAGTATTTCAAATGTAGAAATGTGTTGCTCATTACATCAAATGCTAAGATTGTAAAAGTTTTTTTCTACAGGTAAAACAGTTGAACAAGGGGGCACCCAGATTTGAACTAGGGACCTCTTGATCTGCAGTCAAATGCTCTACCACTGAGCTATACCCCCAGTTCTGAAAAGTTCACATTTATTAATTCAGTAATATGTACAAAGTGCAAGCAACATGTAATCACCATCAAAGCAATGCATTTCCAGCCACCAAACCCTCCTTATAAGTATATGGGGTGCGAAGGATGTCCTTTATCTGCCTTGGTAAAATACAGTGAGGTTTCCATTGCAAGAATTTATACATTTCGTATCACATGTAGACCTTGGAACATGGAAAAAACATCTTTTGTCAAATGCACAAATTCTGCAAAATGTAACTGCTTCTCTCCTGCAGTTTGTTGATTTTGTGCTAAGCGCATAGTTAAACCCAATTGTTCATTGTTTTGTATATGAAATGATGATATATCCTATTGTTTCTTACAGTGCATTGGTTTGAAAAACATTTTAACAGGATCTATTGAAAAGGGTATATGATTATGAAACAGGGACTTCTTGAAAAGCACTCCTATGCTCTACCACTGACATAAACCCTTCAATGTTGAAAACTGCCTTTTTTTAAAAAGGTGATAGAGTGGGTGACTGTATGGAACTTGTAGAACTAATGACATCAGTGCACTTATGGTCAGCTGTACAAATTAATACATTTCATTAAGGGCATATTATTGGTTTCCACCACAGTTTTATAACATTCATATGAGCTTCCAATGGACTATTTCAAACTAATCATATCACCAGTAGAACTTGGGTGAATGTAAAACACAGCTTGTATCATTTGAAGAAATCCTAAACAGCTTAATGGTGTTTACCCTATGTTTCAGGTGATGATCAGGAGTATTTCAAATGTAGAAATGTGTTGCTGATTACATAAAATGCTAAGATTGTAAATGTTTACTTCAATTTATTTAATTAAAAAAATATTTCTACAGGTAAAACAGTTGGACAAGGGGGCACCTAGATTTGAACTGGGGACCTTTTGATCTACAGTGAAATGCTCTACCCGTGAGCTATACCCCCATTTCTGAAATGTGCACCTTTATTTATTCAGTAATATGTACAAAGTTGAAGCAACATGCAATCACCATCAAATCAAGGCATTTTCAGCCACCAAACCCTCCTTATAAGTATAAGGGGTACAAAAGATGTCCTTTATCTGCCTTGGTAAAATACAGTGAGGTTTCCATTGCAAGAATTCCTACATTTCGTATCACGTGTAGATCTTGGAACATGGAAAACAAACTTTTGTCAAATGCACAAATTCTGCAAAACGTAACTGTTTCTCTACTGCATTTTGCTGATTTTGTGCTAAGAGCATAGTTAAACCCAATTGTTCATTGTTTTGTATATGAAATGATGATATATCTTATTGTTTCTTACAGTGCATTGTGTTAAAAAATACATTTTAACAGGATCTATTGAAGAGGGTATATGGTTATGAAACAGGAACTTCTTGAACTACACTCCTACGCTCTACCACTGACATAAACCCTTCAATGTTGAAAACAGCCCTTTTTTAAAAAGGTGATAGAGTGGGTGACTCTATGGAACTTGTAGAACTAATGACATCAGTGCACTTCTGGTCAGCTGTACAAATTAATACATTTCATTAAGGGCACTTTATTGGTTTCCACCACAGTTTTATAACATTCATATGAGCTTCCAATGGACTATTTCAAACTGATCATATCACCAGTAGAACTTGGGTGAATGTAAAACACAGCTTGTATCATATGAAGAAATCCTAAACAGCTTAATGGTGTTTACCCTATGTTCAGGTGATGATCAGGAGTATTTCAAATTTAGAAAAGTGTTGCTCATTACATAAAATGCTAAGATTGTAAATGTTTACTTCAATTTATTTAATTGATAAATATTTATACAGGTAAAACAGTTGGACAAGGGGGCACCCAGATTTGAACTAGGGACCTCTTGATCTGCAGTGAAATGCTCTACCCCTGAGCTATAACCCCATTTCTGAAATGTTCATCTTTATTTATTCAGTAATATGTACAAAGTGGAAGCAACATGCAATCACCATCAAAGCAATTCATTTTCAGCCACCAAACCCTCATTATATGTATAAGGGGTACAAAAGATGTCCTTTATCTGCCTTGGTAAAATACAGTGAGGTTTCCATTGCAAGAATTCATACATTTCGTATCACATGTAGATCTTGGAACATGGAAAAAAAAACTTTTGTCAAATGCACAAATTCTGCAAAACGTAACTGTTTCTCTACTGCATTTTGTTGATTTGGTGCCAAGAGCATAGTTAAACCCAATTGTTCATTGTTTTGTATATGAAATTATGATATATCTTATTGTTTCTTACAGTGCATTGGGTTAAAACATACATTTTAACAGGATCTATTGAAGAGGATATATGGTCATGAAACAGGAACTTCTTGAAAAGCACTCGTACGCTCTATCACTGACATAAACCCTTGAATGCTGAAAACTGCCCTTTTTTAAAAAGGTGATAGAGTGGGTGTCTGTATGGAACTTGTAGAACTAATGACATCAGTGCACTTTTGGTCAGCTGTACAAATTAATACATTTCACTAAGGGCATATTATATTGGTTTCCACCACAGTTTTATAGCATTCATATGAGCTTCCAATGGACTATTTCAAACTGATAATATCACCAGTAGAACGTGGGTGAATGTAAAACACAGCTTGTATCATATGAAGAAATCCTAAACAGCTTAATGGTGTTTACCCTATGTTTCAGGTGATGATCAGGAGTATTTCAAAGGTAGAAATGTGTTGCTCATTACATAAAATGCTAAGATTGTAAATGTTTACTTCAATCTATTTAATTAAAAAAAAATTTCTACAGGTAAAACAGTTGGACAAGGGGGAACCTAGATTTGAACTGGGGACCTTTTGATCTGCAGTGAAATGCTCTACCCCTGAGCTATACCCCCATTTCTTAAATGTGCACCTTTATTTATTCAGTAATATGGACAAAGTTGAAGCAACATGCAATCACCATCAAATCAATGCATTTTCAGCCACCAAACCCTCCTTATAAGTATAAGGGGTACAAAAGATGTCCTTTATCTGCCTTGGTAAAATACAGTGAGGTTTCCATTGCAAGAATTCCTACATTTCGTATCACATGTAGATCTTGGAACATGGAAAACAAACTTTTGTCAAATGCACAAATTCTGCAAAACATAACTGTTTCTCTACTGCATTTTGCTGATTTTGTGCTAAGAGCATAGTTAAAACCAATTGTTCATTGTTTTGTATATGAAATGATGATATATCTTATTGTTTCTTACAGTGCATTGTGTTAAAAAATACATTTTAACAGGATCTATTGAAGAGGGTATATGGTTATGAAACATGAACCTCTTGAAAAGCCCTCCTACGCTCTACCACTGACATAAACCCTTGAATGCTGAAAACTGCCCTTTTTTAAAAAGGTGATAGAGTGGTTGACTGTATGGAACTTGTAGAACTAATGACATCAGTGCACTTCTGGTCAGCTGTACAAATTAATACATTTCATTAAGGGCATATTATTGGTTTCCACCACAGTTTTATAACATTCATATGAGCTTCCAATGGACTATTTCAAACTGATCATATCACCAGTAGAACTTGGGTGAATGTAAAACACAGCTTGTATCATATGAAGAAATCCTAAACAGCTTAATGGTGTTTACCCTATGTTCAGGTGATGATCAGGAGTATTTCAAATTTAGAAAAGTGTTGCTCATTACATAAAATGCTAAGATTGTAAATGTTTACTTCAATTTATTTCATTGATAAATATTTATACAGGTAAAACAGTTGGACAAGGGGGCACCCAGATTTGAACTAGGGAACTCTTGATCTGCAGTCAAATGCTCTACCACTGAGCTATACTCCCAGTTCTGAAACGTTCACCTTTATTAATTCAGTAATATGTACAAAGTGCAAGCAACATGCAATCACCATCAAAGCAATGCATTTTCAGCCACCAAACCCTCCTTATGAGTATATGGGGTGCGAAGGATGTCCTTTATCTGCCTTGGTAAAATACAGTGAGGTTTCCATTGCAAGAATTCATACATTTCGTATCACATGTAAATCTTGGAACATGGGAAAAAAATCTTTTGTCAAATGCACAAATTCTGCAAAATGTAACTGCTTCTCTACTGCAGTTTGTTGATTTTGTGCTAAGCGCATAGTTAAACCCAATTGTTCATTGTTTTGTATATGAAATGATGATATATCCTATTGTTTCTTACAGTGCATTGGGTTGAAAAACATTTTAACAGGATCTATTGAAGAGGGTATATGGAAATGAAACAGGGACTTCTTGAAAAGCACTCCTACGCTCTACCACTGAAATAAACCCTTGAATGCTGAAAACTGCCCTTTTTTAAAAAGGTGATAGAGTGGGTGACTGTATGGAACTTGTAGAACTAATGACATCAGTGCACTTCTGGTCAGCTGTACAAATTAATACATTTCATTAAGGGCATATTATTGGTTTCCACCACACTTTTATAACATTCATATGAGCTTCCAATGGACTATTACAAACTAATCATATCACCAGTAGAACTTGGGTGAATGTAAAACACAGCTTGTATCATATGAAGAAATCCTAAACAGCTTAATGGTGTTTACCCTATGTTTCAGGTGATGATCAGGAGTATTTCAAATGTAGAAATGTGTTGCTCATTACATCAAATGCTAAGATTGTAAATGTTTTTTTTTTCTACAGGTAAAACAGTTGGATAAGGGGGCACCCAGATTTGAACTAGGGACCTTTTGATCTACAGTGAAATGCTCTACCCCTGAGCTATACCCCCATTTCTGAAATAATCACCTTTATTTATTCAGTAATATGTACAAAGTGGAAGCAACATGCAATCACCATCAAAGCAATGCATGTTCAGCCACCAAACCCTCCTTATAAGTATCAGGGGTGCGAAGGATGTCCTTTATCTGCCTTGGTAAAATACATTGAGGTTTCCATTGCAAGAATTCCTACATTTCGTATCACATGTAGATCTTGGAACATAGAAAAAAACTTTTGTCAAATTCACAAATTATGCAAAACGTAACTGTTTCTCTACTGCATTCTCTTGATCTTGTGCTAAGAGCATAGTTAAACCTAATTGTTCATTGTTTTGTATATGAAATGATGATATATCTTATTTTTTCTTACAGTGCATTGGGTTAAAAAATACATTTTAACAGGATCTATTGAAGAGGGTATATGGTTATGAAACAGGGACTTCTTGAAAAGCACTCCTACGCTCTTGTACTGAGTTAAACCCTTGAATGCTGAAAACTGCACTTTTTTAAAAAGGTGATAGAGTGGGTGACTGTATGGAACTTGTAGAACTAATGACATCAGTGCACTTCTGGTCAGCTGTACAAATTAATACATTTCATTAAGGGCATATTATTGGTTTCCACCACAGTTTCATAGCATTCATATGAGCTTCCAATGGACTATTTCAAACTGATAATATCACCAGTAGAACTTGGGTGAATGTAAAACACAGCTTGTATCATATGAAGAAATCCTAAACAGTTTCATGGTGTTTACCCTATGTTTCAGGAGATGATCAGAAGTATTTCAAATGTAGAAATGTGTTGCTCATTACATCAAATGCTAAGATTGTAAATGTTTTTTTCTATAGGTAAAACAGTTGAACAAGGGGGCACCCAGATTTGAACTAGGTACCTCTTGATCTGCAGTCAAATGCTCTACCACAGAGCTATACTCCCAGTTCTGAAAAGTTCACCTTTATTAATTCAGTAATATGTACAAAGTGCAAGCAACATGCAATCACCATCAAAGCAATGCATTTTCAGCCACCAAACCCTCCTTATAAGTATATGAGATGCGAAGGATGTCCTTTATCTACCTTGGTAAAATACAGTGAGGTTTCCATTGCAAGAATTCATACATTTCGTATCACATGTAGATCTTGGAACATGGAAAAAAAATCTTTTGTCAAATGCACAAATTCTGCAAAATGTAACTGCTTCACTACTGCAGTTTGTTGATTTTGTGCTAAGAGCATAGTTAAACCCAATTGTTCATTGTTTTGTATATGAAATGATGATATATCCTATTGTTTCTTACAGTGCATTGGGTTGAAAAACATTTTAACAGGATCTATTGAAGAGGGTATATGGTTATGAAACAGGGACTTCTTGAAACGCACTCCTACGCTCTACCACTGACATAAACCCTTGAATGCTGAAAACTGCCCTTTTTTAAAAAGGTGATAGAGTGGGTGACTGTATGGAACTTGTAGAACTAATGACATCAGTGCACCTCTGGTCATTTGTACAAATTAATACATTTCATTAAGGGCATATTATTGGTTTCCACCACAGTTTTATAACATTCATATGAGCTTCCAATGGACTATTTCAAACTGATAATATCACCAGTAGAACTTGGGTGAATGTAAAACACAGCTTGTATCATATGACGAAATCCTAAACAGTTTCATGGTGTTTACCCTATGTTTCAGGAGATGATCAGGAGTATTTCAAATGTAGAAATGTGTTCCTCATTACATCAAATGCTAAGATTGTAAATGTTTTTTTTCTACAGGTAAAACAGTTGAACAAGGGGGCACCCAGATTTGAACTAGAGACCACTTGATCTGCAGTCAAATGCTGTACCACTGAGCTATGCCCCCAGTTCTGAAAAGTTCACCTTTATTAATTCAGGAATATGAACAAAGTGGAAGCAACATGCAATCACCCTCAAAGCAATGCATTTTCAGCCACCAAACCCTCCTTATAAGTGTAAGGGGTACAAAAGATGTCCTTTATCTGCCTTGGTAAAATACAGTGAGGTTTCCATTGCAAGAATTCATACATTTCGTATCACATGTAGATCTTGGAACATGGAAAAAAAAACTTTTGTCAAATGCACAAATTCTGCAAAACGTAACTGCTTCTCTACTGCAGTTTGTTGATTTTGTGCTAAGAGCATAGTTAAACCCAATTGTTCATTGTTTTTTATATGAAATGATGATATATCCTATTGTTTCTTAAAGTGCATTGGGTTGAAAAACATTTTAACAGGATCTATTGACGAGGGTATATGGTTATGAAACAGGGACTTCTTGAACTACACTCCTACGCTCTACCACTGACATAGACCCTTGAATGCTGAAAACTGCCCTTTTTTAAAAAGGTGATAGAGTGGGTGACTGTATGGAACTTGTAGAACTAATGACATCAGTGCACTTCTGGTCAGCTGTACAAATTAATACATTTCATTAAGGGCATATTATTGGTTTCCACCACAGTTTTATAACATTCATATGAGCTTCCAATGGACTATTTCAAACTGATCATATCACCAGTAGAACTTGGGTGAATGTAAAACACAGCTTGTATCATATGAAGAAATCCTAAACAGCTTAATGGTGTTTACCCTATGTTCAGGTGATGATCAGGAGTATTTCAAATTTAGAAAAGTGTTGCTCATTACATAAAATGCTAAGATTGTAAATGTTTACTTCAATTTATTTAATTGATAAATATTTATACAGGTAAAACAGTTGGACAAGGGAGCACCCAGATTTGAACTAGGAACCTCTTGATCTGCAGTGAAATGCTCTACCCCTGAGCTATAACCCCATTTCTGAAATGTTCACCTTTATTTATTCAGTAATATGTACAAAGTGGAAGCAACATGCAATCACCATCAAAGCAATTCATTTTCAGCCACCAAACCCTCATTACATGTATAAGGGGTACAAAAGATGTCCTTTATCTGCCTTGGTAAAATACAGTGAGGTTTCCATTGCAAGAATTCATACATTTCGTATCACATGTAGATCTTGGAACATGGAAAAAAAAACTTTTGTCAAATGCACAAATTCTGCAAAACGTAACTGCTTCTCTACTGCAGTTTGTTGATTTTGTGCTAAGAGCATAGTTAAACCCAATTGTTCATTGTTTTTTATATGAAATGATGATATATCCTATTGTTTCTTACAGTGCATTGGGTTGAAAAACATTTTAACAGGATCTATTGATGAGGGTATATGGTTATGAAACAGGAACTTCTTGAATTGTACTCCTACGCTCTACCACTGAGTTAAACCCTTGAATGCTGAAAACTGGCCTTTTTTAAAAAGGTGATAGAGTGGGTGACTGTATGGAACTTGTAGAACTAATGACATCACTGCACTTTTGGTCAGCTGTACAAATGAATACATTTCATTAAGGGCATAATATTGGTTTCCACCACAGTTTTATAACATTCATATGAGCTTCCAATGGACTATTTCAAACTGATAATATCACCAGTAGAACTTGGGTGAATATAGAACACAGCTTGTATCATTTGAAGTAATCCTAAACAGCTTAATGGTGTTTACCCTATGTTTCAGGTGATGATCAGGAGTATTTCAAATGTAGAAATGTGTTGCTCATTACATCAAATGCTAAGATTGTAAATGTTTTTTTCTATAGGTAAAACAGTTGACCAAGGGGGCACCCAGATTTGAACTAGGGAACTCTTGATCTGCAGTCAAATGCTCTACCACTGAGCTATACTCCCAGTTCTGAAACATTCACCTTTATTAATTCAGTAATATGTACAAAGTGCAAGCAACATGCAATCACCATCAAAGCAATGCATTTTCAGCCACCAAACCCTCCTTATAAGTATATGGGGTGCGAAGGATGTCCTTTATCTTCCTTGGTAAAATACAGTGAGGTTTCCATTGCAAGAATTCATACATTTCGTATCACATGTAAATCTTGGAACATGGGAAAAACATCTTTTGTCAAATGCACAAATTCTGCAAAATGTAACTGCTTCTCTACTGCAGTTTGTTGATTTTGTGCTAAGCGCATAGTTAAACCCAATTGTTCATTGTTTTGTATATGAAATGATGATATATCCTATTGTTTCTTACAGTGCATTGGGTTGAAAAACATTTTAACAGGATCTATTGAAGAGGGTATATGGTTATGAAATAGGGACTTCTTGAAAAGCACTCCTACGCTCTACCACTGAAATAAACCCTTGAATGCTGAAAACTGCCCTTTTTTAAAAAGGTGATAGAGTGGGTGACTGTATGGAACTTGTAGAACTAATGACATCAGTGCACTTCTGGTCAGCTGTACAAATTAATACATTTCATTAAGGGCATATTATTGGTTTCCACCACACTTTTATAACATTCATATGAGCTTCCAATGGACTATTACAAACTAATCATATCACCAGTAGAACTTGGGTGAATGTAAAACACAGCTTGTATCATATGAAGAAATCCTAAACAGCTTAATGGTGTTTACCCTATGTTTCAGGTGATGATCAGGAGTATTTCAAATGTAGAAATGTGTTGCTCATTACATCAAATGCTAAGATTGTAAATGTTTTTTTTCTACAGGTAAAACAGTTGGATAAGGGGGCACCCAGATTTGAACTAGGGACCTTTTGATCTACAGTGAAATGCTCTACCCCTGAGCTATACCCCCATTTCTGAAATGATCACCTTTATTTATTCAGTAATATGTACAAAGTGGAAGCAACATGCAATCACCATCAAAGCAATGCATGTTCAGCCACCAAACCCTCCTTATAAGTATCAGGGGTGCGAAGGATGTCCTTTATCTGCCTTGGTAAAATACAGTGAGGTTTCCATTGCAAGAATTCCTACATTTCGTATCACATGTAGATCTTGGAACATAGAAAAAAACTTTTGTCAAATTCACAAATTCTGCAAAACGTAACTGTTTCTCTACTGCATTTTCTTGATCTTGTGCTAAGAGCATAGTTAAACCCAATTGTTCATTGTTTTGTATATGAAATGATGATATATCTTATTTTTTCTTACAGTGCATTGGGTTAAAAAATACATTTTAACAGGATCTATTGACAAGGGTATATGGTTATGAAACAGGGACTTCTTGAAAAGCACTCCTACGCTCTTGTACTGAGTTAAACCCTTGAATGCTGAAAACTGCCCTTTTTTAAAAAGGTGATAGAGTGGGTGACTGTATGGAACTTGTAGAACTAATGACATCAGTGCACTTTTGGTCAGCTGTACAAATTAATACATTTCATTAAGGGCATATTATTGGTTTCCACCACAGTTTTATAACATTCATATGAGCTTCCAATGGACTATTTCAAATTGATAATATCACCAGTAGAACTTGGGTGAATGTAAAACACAGCTTGTATCATATGAAGAAATCCTAAACAGTTTCATGGTGTTTACCCTATGTTTCAGGAGATGATCAGGAGTATTTCAAATGTAGAAATGTGTTGCTCATTACATCAAATGCTAAGATTGTAAAAGTTTTTTTCTACAGGTAAAACAGTTGAACAAGGGGGCACCCAGATTTGAACTAGGGACCTCTTGATCTGCAGTCAAATGCTCTACCACTGAGCTATACCCCCAGTTCTGAAAAGTTCACATTTATTAATTCAGTAATATGTACAAAGTGCAAGCAACATGCAATCACCATCAAAGCATGTGATTTGCATCATTTTCAGCCACCAAACCCTCCTTATAAGTATATGGGGTGCGAAGGATGTCCTTTATCTGCCTTGGTAAAATACAGTGAGGTTTCCATTGCAAGAATTCATACATTTCGTATCACATGTAGATCTTGGAACATGGAAAAAAATCTTTTGTCAAATGCACAAATTCTGCAAAATGTAACTGCTTCTCCCCTGCAGTTTGTTGATTTTGTGCTAAGCGCATAGTTAAACCCAATTGTTCATTGTTTTGTATATGAAATGATGATATATCCTATTGTTTCTTACAGTGCATTGGGTTGAAAAACATTTTAACAGGATCTATTGAAGAGGGTATATGGTTATGAAACAGGGACTTCTTGAACTACACTCCTACGCTCTACCACTGACATAAACCCTTGAATGTTGAAAACTGCCCTTTTTTAAAAAGGTGATAGAGTGGGTGACTCTATGGAACTTGTAGAACTAATGACATCAGTGCACTTCTGGTCAGCTGTACACATTAATACATTTCATTAAGGGCATATTATTGGTTTCCACCACAGTTTTATAACATTCATATGAGCTTCCAATGGACTATTTCAAACTGATCATATCACCAGTAGAACTTGGGTGAATGTAAAACACAGCTTGTATCATATGAAGAAATCCTAAACAGCTTAATGGTGTTTACCCTATGTTTCAGGTGATGATCAGGAGTATTTGAAATGTAGAAATGTGTTGCTCATTACATAAAATGCTAAGATTGTAAATGTTTACTTCAATTTATTTAATTAAAAAATATTTCTACAGGTAAAACAGTTGGACAAGGGGGCACCCAGAATTGAACTAGGGACCTCTTGATCTGCAGTGAAATGCTCTACCCCAGCGCTATACCCCCATTTCTGAAATAGGCACCTTTATTTATTCAGTAATATGTACAAAGTGGAAGCAACATGCAATCACCATCAAAGCAATGCATTTTCAGCCACCAAACCCTCCTTATAAGTGTAAGGGTTACAAAAGATGTCCTTTATCTGCCTTGGTAAAATACAGTGAGGTTTCCATTGCATTAATTCATACATTTAGTATCACACGTAGATCTTGGAACATGGAAAAAAAAACTTTTGTCAAATGCACAAATTCTGCAAAACGTAACTGTTTCTCTACTGCATTTTGTTGATTTTGTGCTAAGAGCATAGTTAAACCCAATTGTTCATTGTTTTTTATATGAAATGATGATATATCTTATTGTTTCTTACAGTGCATTGAGTTAAAAAATACATTTTAACAGGATCTATTGAAGAGGGTATATGGTTATGAAACAGGAACTTCTTGAAAAGCACTCCTACGCTCTACCACTGACATAAACCCTTGAATGCTGAAAACTGCCCTTTTTTAAAAAGGTATTAGCGTGGGTGACTGTATGGAACTTGTAGAACTAATGACATCAGTGCACTTCTGGTCAGCTGTACAAATTAATACATTTCATTAAGGGCATATTATTGGTTTCCACCACAGTTTTATAACATTCATATGAGCTTCCAATGGACTATTTCAAACTAATCATATCACCAGTAGAACTTGGGTGAATGTAAAACACAGCTTGTATCATATGAAGAAATCCTAAACAGCTTAATGGTGTTTACCCTATGTTTCAGGTGATGATCAGGAGTATTTGAAATGTAGAAATGTGTTGCTCATTACATAAAATGCTAAGATTGTAAATGTTTACTTCAATTTATTTAATTAAAAAAATATTTCTACAGGTAAAACAGTTGGACAAGGGGGCACCCAGATTTGAACTAGGGACCTTTTGATTTGCAGTGAAATGCTCTACCCCTGAGTTATACCCCCATTTCTGAAATGTTCACCTTTATTTATTCAGTAATATGTACAAAGTGGAAGCAGCATGCAATCACCATCAAAGCAATGCATGTTCAGCCACCATACCCTCCTTATAAGTATATGGGGTACAAAAGATGTCCTTTATCTGCCTTGGTAAATACAGTGAGGATTCAATTTCAAGAGTTCGTACATTTCGTATCACATGTAGATCTTGGAACATGGAAAAAAAACTTTTGTCAAATGCACAAATTCTGCAAAACGTAACTGCTTCTCTACTGCATTTTCTTGATCTTGTGCTAAGAGCATAGTTAAACCCAATTGTTCATTGTTTTGTATATGAAATGATGATATATCTTATTTTTTCTTACAGTGCATTGGGTTAAAAAATACATTTTAACAGGATCTATTGACAAGGGTATATGGTTATGAAACAGGGACTTCTTGAAAAGCACTCCTACGCTCTTGTACTGAGTTAAACCCTTGAATGCTGAAAACTGCCCTTTTTTAAAAAGGTGATAGAGTGGGTGACTGTATGGAACTTGTAGAACTAATGACATCAGTGCACTTTTGGTCAGCTGTACAAATTAATACATTTCATTAAGGGCATATTATTGGTTTCCACCACAGTTTTATAACATTCATATGAGCTTCCAATGGACTATTTCAAACTGATAATATCACCAGTAGAACTTGGGTGAATGTAAAACACAGCTTGTATCATATGAAGAAATCCTAAACAGTTTCATGGTGTTTACCCTATGTTTCAGGAGATGATCAGGAGTATTTCAAATGTAGAAATGTGTTGCTCATTACATCAAATGCTAAGATTGTAAAAGTTTTTTTCTACAGGTAAAACAGTTGAACAAGGGGGCACCCAGATTTGAACTAGGGACCTCTTGATCTGCAGTCAAATGCTCTACCACTGAGCTATACCCCCAGTTCTGAAAAGTTCACATTTATTAATTCAGTAATATGTACAAAGTGCAAGCAACATGTAATCACCATCAAAGCAATGCATTTCCAGCCACCAAACCCTCCTTATAAGTATATGGGGTGCGAAGGATGTCCTTTATCTGCCTTGGTAAAATACAGTGAGGTTTCCATTGCAAGAATTTATACATTTCGTATCACATGTAGACCTTGGAACATGGAAAAAACATCTTTTGTCAAATGCACAAATTCTGCAAAATGTAACTGCTTCTCTCCTGCAGTTTGTTGATTTTGTGCTAAGCGCATAGTTAAACCCAATTGTTCATTGTTTTGTATATGAAATGATGATATATCCTATTGTTTCTTACAGTGCATTGGTTTGAAAAACATTTTAACAGGATCTATTGAAAAGGGTATATGATTATGAAACAGGGACTTCTTGAAAAGCACTCCTATGCTCTACCACTGACATAAACCCTTCAATGTTGAAAACTGCCTTTTTTTAAAAAGGTGATAGAGTGGGTGACTGTATGGAACTTGTAGAACTAATGACATCAGTGCACTTATGGTCAGCTGTACAAATTAATACATTTCATTAAGGGCATATTATTGGTTTCCACCACAGTTTTATAACATTCATATGAGCTTCCAATGGACTATTTCAAACTAATCATATCACCAGTAGAACTTGGGTGAATGTAAAACACAGCTTGTATCATTTGAAGAAATCCTAAACAGCTTAATGGTGTTTACCCTATGTTTCAGGTGATGATCAGGAGTATTTCAAATGTAGAAATGTGTTGCTGATTACATAAAATGCTAAGATTGTAAATGTTTACTTCAATTTATTTAATTAAAAAAATATTTCTACAGGTAAAACAGTTGGACAAGGGGGCACCTAGATTTGAACTGGGGACCTTTTGATCTACAGTGAAATGCTCTACCCGTGAGCTATACCCCCATTTCTGAAATGTGCACCTTTATTTATTCAGTAATATGTACAAAGTTGAAGCAACATGCAATCACCATCAAATCAAGGCATTTTCAGCCACCAAACCCTCCTTATAAGTATAAGGGGTACAAAAGATGTCCTTTATCTGCCTTGGTAAAATACAGTGAGGTTTCCATTGCAAGAATTCCTACATTTCGTATCACGTGTAGATCTTGGAACATGGAAAACAAACTTTTGTCAAATGCACAAATTCTGCAAAACGTAACTGTTTCTCTACTGCATTTTGCTGATTTTGTGCTAAGAGCATAGTTAAACCCAATTGTTCATTGTTTTGTATATGAAATGATGATATATCTTATTGTTTCTTACAGTGCATTGTGTTAAAAAATACATTTTAACAGGATCTATTGAAGAGGGTATATGGTTATGAAACAGGAACTTCTTGAACTACACTCCTACGCTCTACCACTGACATAAACCCTTCAATGTTGAAAACAGCCCTTTTTTAAAAAGGTGATAGAGTGGGTGACTCTATGGAACTTGTAGAACTAATGACATCAGTGCACTTCTGGTCAGCTGTACAAATTAATACATTTCATTAAGGGCACTTTATTGGTTTCCACCACAGTTTTATAACATTCATATGAGCTTCCAATGGACTATTTCAAACTGATCATATCACCAGTAGAACTTGGGTGAATGTAAAACACAGCTTGTATCATATGAAGAAATCCTAAACAGCTTAATGGTGTTTACCCTATGTTCAGGTGATGATCAGGAGTATTTCAAATTTAGAAAAGTGTTGCTCATTACATAAAATGCTAAGATTGTAAATGTTTACTTCAATTTATTTAATTGATAAATATTTATACAGGTAAAACAGTTGGACAAGGGGGCACCCAGATTTGAACTAGGGACCTCTTGATCTGCAGTGAAATGCTCTACCCCTGAGCTATAACCCCATTTCTGAAATGTTCATCTTTATTTATTCAGTAATATGTACAAAGTGGAAGCAACATGCAATCACCATCAAAGCAATTCATTTTCAGCCACCAAACCCTCATTATATGTATAAGGGGTACAAAAGATGTCCTTTATCTGCCTTGGTAAAATACAGTGAGGTTTCCATTGCAAGAATTCATACATTTCGTATCACATGTAGATCTTGGAACATGGAAAAAAAAACTTTTGTCAAATGCACAAATTCTGCAAAACGTAACTGTTTCTCTACTGCATTTTGTTGATTTGGTGCCAAGAGCATAGTTAAACCCAATTGTTCATTGTTTTGTATATGAAATTATGATATATCTTATTGTTTCTTACAGTGCATTGGGTTAAAACATACATTTTAACAGGATCTATTGAAGAGGATATATGGTCATGAAACAGGAACTTCTTGAAAAGCACTCGTACGCTCTATCACTGACATAAACCCTTGAATGCTGAAAACTGCCCTTTTTTAAAAAGGTGATAGAGTGGGTGTCTGTATGGAACTTGTAGAACTAATGACATCAGTGCACTTTTGGTCAGCTGTACAAATTAATACATTTCACTAAGGGCATATTATATTGGTTTCCACCACAGTTTTATAGCATTCATATGAGCTTCCAATGGACTATTTCAAACTGATAATATCACCAGTAGAACGTGGGTGAATGTAAAACACAGCTTGTATCATATGAAGAAATCCTAAACAGCTTAATGGTGTTTACCCTATGTTTCAGGTGATGATCAGGAGTATTTCAAAGGTAGAAATGTGTTGCTCATTACATAAAATGCTAAGATTGTAAATGTTTACTTCAATCTATTTAATTAAAAAAAAATTTCTACAGGTAAAACAGTTGGACAAGGGGGAACCTAGATTTGAACTGGGGACCTTTTGATCTGCAGTGAAATGCTCTACCCCTGAGCTATACCCCCATTTCTTAAATGTGCACCTTTATTTATTCAGTAATATGGACAAAGTTGAAGCAACATGCAATCACCATCAAATCAATGCATTTTCAGCCACCAAACCCTCCTTATAAGTATAAGGGGTACAAAAGATGTCCTTTATCTGCCTTGGTAAAATACAGTGAGGTTTCCATTGCAAGAATTCCTACATTTCGTATCACATGTAGATCTTGGAACATGGAAAACAAACTTTTGTCAAATGCACAAATTCTGCAAAACATAACTGTTTCTCTACTGCATTTTGCTGATTTTGTGCTAAGAGCATAGTTAAAACCAATTGTTCATTGTTTTGTATATGAAATGATGATATATCTTATTGTTTCTTACAGTGCATTGTGTTAAAAAATACATTTTAACAGGATCTATTGAAGAGGGTATATGGTTATGAAACATGAACCTCTTGAAAAGCCCTCCTACGCTCTACCACTGACATAAACCCTTGAATGCTGAAAACTGCCCTTTTTTAAAAAGGTGATAGAGTGGTTGACTGTATGGAACTTGTAGAACTAATGACATCAGTGCACTTCTGGTCAGCTGTACAAATTAATACATTTCATTAAGGGCATATTATTGGTTTCCACCACAGTTTTATAACATTCATATGAGCTTCCAATGGACTATTTCAAACTGATCATATCACCAGTAGAACTTGGGTGAATGTAAAACACAGCTTGTATCATATGAAGAAATCCTAAACAGCTTAATGGTGTTTACCCTATGTTCAGGTGATGATCAGGAGTATTTCAAATTTAGAAAAGTGTTGCTCATTACATAAAATGCTAAGATTGTAAATGTTTACTTCAATTTATTTCATTGATAAATATTTATACAGGTAAAACAGTTGGACAAGGGGGCACCCAGATTTGAACTAGGGAACTCTTGATCTGCAGTCAAATGCTCTACCACTGAGCTATACTCCCAGTTCTGAAACGTTCACCTTTATTAATTCAGTAATATGTACAAAGTGCAAGCAACATGCAATCACCATCAAAGCAATGCATTTTCAGCCACCAAACCCTCCTTATGAGTATATGGGGTGCGAAGGATGTCCTTTATCTGCCTTGGTAAAATACAGTGAGGTTTCCATTGCAAGAATTCATACATTTCGTATCACATGTAAATCTTGGAACATGGGAAAAAAATCTTTTGTCAAATGCACAAATTCTGCAAAATGTAACTGCTTCTCTACTGCAGTTTGTTGATTTTGTGCTAAGCGCATAGTTAAACCCAATTGTTCATTGTTTTGTATATGAAATGATGATATATCCTATTGTTTCTTACAGTGCATTGGGTTGAAAAACATTTTAACAGGATCTATTGAAGAGGGTATATGGAAATGAAACAGGGACTTCTTGAAAAGCACTCCTACGCTCTACCACTGAAATAAACCCTTGAATGCTGAAAACTGCCCTTTTTTAAAAAGGTGATAGAGTGGGTGACTGTATGGAACTTGTAGAACTAATGACATCAGTGCACTTCTGGTCAGCTGTACAAATTAATACATTTCATTAAGGGCATATTATTGGTTTCCACCACACTTTTATAACATTCATATGAGCTTCCAATGGACTATTACAAACTAATCATATCACCAGTAGAACTTGGGTGAATGTAAAACACAGCTTGTATCATATGAAGAAATCCTAAACAGCTTAATGGTGTTTACCCTATGTTTCAGGTGATGATCAGGAGTATTTCAAATGTAGAAATGTGTTGCTCATTACATCAAATGCTAAGATTGTAAATGTTTTTTTTTTCTACAGGTAAAACAGTTGGATAAGGGGGCACCCAGATTTGAACTAGGGACCTTTTGATCTACAGTGAAATGCTCTACCCCTGAGCTATACCCCCATTTCTGAAATAATCACCTTTATTTATTCAGTAATATGTACAAAGTGGAAGCAACATGCAATCACCATCAAAGCAATGCATGTTCAGCCACCAAACCCTCCTTATAAGTATCAGGGGTGCGAAGGATGTCCTTTATCTGCCTTGGTAAAATACATTGAGGTTTCCATTGCAAGAATTCCTACATTTCGTATCACATGTAGATCTTGGAACATAGAAAAAAACTTTTGTCAAATTCACAAATTATGCAAAACGTAACTGTTTCTCTACTGCATTCTCTTGATCTTGTGCTAAGAGCATAGTTAAACCTAATTGTTCATTGTTTTGTATATGAAATGATGATATATCTTATTTTTTCTTACAGTGCATTGGGTTAAAAAATACATTTTAACAGGATCTATTGAAGAGGGTATATGGTTATGAAACAGGGACTTCTTGAAAAGCACTCCTACGCTCTTGTACTGAGTTAAACCCTTGAATGCTGAAAACTGCACTTTTTTAAAAAGGTGATAGAGTGGGTGACTGTATGGAACTTGTAGAACTAATGACATCAGTGCACTTCTGGTCAGCTGTACAAATTAATACATTTCATTAAGGGCATATTATTGGTTTCCACCACAGTTTCATAGCATTCATATGAGCTTCCAATGGACTATTTCAAACTGATAATATCACCAGTAGAACTTGGGTGAATGTAAAACACAGCTTGTATCATATGAAGAAATCCTAAACAGTTTCATGGTGTTTACCCTATGTTTCAGGAGATGATCAGAAGTATTTCAAATGTAGAAATGTGTTGCTCATTACATCAAATGCTAAGATTGTAAATGTTTTTTTCTATAGGTAAAACAGTTGAACAAGGGGGCACCCAGATTTGAACTAGGTACCTCTTGATCTGCAGTCAAATGCTCTACCACAGAGCTATACTCCCAGTTCTGAAAAGTTCACCTTTATTAATTCAGTAATATGTACAAAGTGCAAGCAACATGCAATCACCATCAAAGCAATGCATTTTCAGCCACCAAACCCTCCTTATAAGTATATGAGATGCGAAGGATGTCCTTTATCTACCTTGGTAAAATACAGTGAGGTTTCCATTGCAAGAATTCATACATTTCGTATCACATGTAGATCTTGGAACATGGAAAAAAAATCTTTTGTCAAATGCACAAATTCTGCAAAATGTAACTGCTTCACTACTGCAGTTTGTTGATTTTGTGCTAAGAGCATAGTTAAACCCAATTGTTCATTGTTTTGTATATGAAATGATGATATATCCTATTGTTTCTTACAGTGCATTGGGTTGAAAAACATTTTAACAGGATCTATTGAAGAGGGTATATGGTTATGAAACAGGGACTTCTTGAAACGCACTCCTACGCTCTACCACTGACATAAACCCTTGAATGCTGAAAACTGCCCTTTTTTAAAAAGGTGATAGAGTGGGTGACTGTATGGAACTTGTAGAACTAATGACATCAGTGCACCTCTGGTCATTTGTACAAATTAATACATTTCATTAAGGGCATATTATTGGTTTCCACCACAGTTTTATAACATTCATATGAGCTTCCAATGGACTATTTCAAACTGATAATATCACCAGTAGAACTTGGGTGAATGTAAAACACAGCTTGTATCATATGACGAAATCCTAAACAGTTTCATGGTGTTTACCCTATGTTTCAGGAGATGATCAGGAGTATTTCAAATGTAGAAATGTGTTCCTCATTACATCAAATGCTAAGATTGTAAATGTTTTTTTTCTACAGGTAAAACAGTTGAACAAGGGGGCACCCAGATTTGAACTAGAGACCACTTGATCTGCAGTCAAATGCTGTACCACTGAGCTATGCCCCCAGTTCTGAAAAGTTCACCTTTATTAATTCAGGAATATGAACAAAGTGGAAGCAACATGCAATCACCCTCAAAGCAATGCATTTTCAGCCACCAAACCCTCCTTATAAGTGTAAGGGGTACAAAAGATGTCCTTTATCTGCCTTGGTAAAATACAGTGAGGTTTCCATTGCAAGAATTCATACATTTCGTATCACATGTAGATCTTGGAACATGGAAAAAAAAACTTTTGTCAAATGCACAAATTCTGCAAAACGTAACTGCTTCTCTACTGCAGTTTGTTGATTTTGTGCTAAGAGCATAGTTAAACCCAATTGTTCATTGTTTTTTATATGAAATGATGATATATCCTATTGTTTCTTACAGTACATTGGGTTGAAAAACATTTTAACAGGATGTATTGACGAGGGTATATGGTTATGAAACAGGGACTTCTTGAACTGCACTCCTACGCTCTACCATTGAGTTAAACCCTTGAATGCTGAAAACTGCCCTTTTTTAAAAAGGTGATAGAGTGGGTGACTGTATGGAACTTGTAGAACTAATGACATCAGTGCACTTCTGGTCAGCTGTACAAATTAATACATTTCATTAAGAGCATATTATTGGTTTCCACCACAGTTTTATAACATTCAAATGATCTTCCAATGGACTATTTCAAACTGATAATATCACCAGTAGAACTTGGGTGAATGTAAAACACAGCTTGTATCATATGAAGAAATCTTAAACAGTTTCATGGTGTTTACCCTATGTTTCAGGAGATGATCAGGAGTATTTCAAATGTAGAAATGTGTTGCTCATTACATAAAATGCTAAGATTGTAAATGTTTTCTTCAATTTATTTAATTAAAATAATATTTCTACAGGTAAAACAGTTGAACAAGGGGGCACCCAGATTTGAACTAGGGACCTCTTGATCTGCAGTCAAATGCTCTACCGCTGAGCTATACCCCCAGTTCTGAAAAGTTCACCTTTATTAATTCAGTAATATGTACAAAGTGCAAGCAACATGCAATCACCATCAAAGCAAAGCATTTTCAGCCACCAAACCCTCCTTATAAGTATATGCGGTGCGAAGGATGTCCTTTATCTGCCTTGGTAAAATACAGTGAGGTTTCCATTGCAAGAATTCATACATTTCGTATCACATGTAGATCTTGGAACATGGAAAAAAAAATGTTTGTCAAATGCACAAATTCTGCAAAACGTAACTGCTTCTCTACTGCAGTTTGTTGATTTTGTGCTAAGAGCATAGTTAAACCCAATTGTTCATTGTTTTTTATATGAAATGATGATATATCCTATTGTTTCTTACAGTACATTGGGTTGAAAAACATTTTAACAGGATGTATTGACGAGGGTATATGGTTATGAAACAGGCACTTCTTGAACTGCACTCCTACGCTCTACCATTGAGTTAAACCCTTGAATGCTGAAAACTGCCCTTTTTTAAAAAGGTGATAGAGTGGGTGACTGTATGGAACTTGTAGAACTAATGACATCAGTGCAATTTTGGTCAACTGTACAAATGAATACATTTCATTAAGGGCATATCATTGGTTTCCACCACAGTTTTATAACATTCATATGAGCTTCCAATGGACTATTTCAAACTGATAATATCACCAGTAGAACTTGGGTGAATGTAAAACACAGCTTGTATCATATGAAGAAATCCTAAACAGTTTCATGGTGTTTACCCTATGTTTCAGGAGATGATCAGGAGTATTTCTAATGTGGAAATATGTTGCTCATTACATAAAATGCTAAGATTGTAAATGTTTTCATCAATTTATTTAATTAAAAACATATTTCTACAGGTAAAACAGTTGAACAAGGGGGCACCCAGATTTGAACTAGGGACCTCTTGATATGCAGTCAAATGCTCTACCACTGAGCTATATCCCCAGTTCTTAAAAGTTCACCTTTATTAATTCAATAATATGTACAAAGTGCAAGCAACATGCAATCACCATCAAAGCATGTGATTTGCATCATATTCAGCCACCAACCCTCCTTATAAGTATATGAGGTGCGAAGGATGTCCTTTATCTGCCTTGGTAAAATACAGTGAGGTTTCCATTGCAAGAATTCATACATTTCGTATCACATGTAGATCTTGGAACATGGAAAAAAAATCTTTTGTCAAATGCACAAATTCTGCAAAATTTAACTGCTTCTCTACTGCAGTTTGTTGATTTTGTGCTAAGAGCATAGTTAAACCCAATTGTACATTGTTTTGTATATGAAATTATGATATATCCCATTGTTTCTTACAGTGCACTGGGTTGAAAAACAGTTTAACAGGATCTATTGAAGAGGTATATGGTTATGAAACAGGGACCTCTTGAAAAGCACTCCTACGCTCTACCACTGACATAAACCCTTGAATGCTGAAAACTGCCCTTTTTTAAAAAGGTGATAGAGTGGGTGACTGTATGGAACGTGTAGAACTAATGACATCAGTGCACTTCTGGTCAGCTGTACAAATTAATACATTTCATTAAGGGCATGTTATTGGTTTCCACCACAGTTTTATAACATTCATATGAGCTTCCAATGGACTATTTCAAACTAATCATATCACCAGTAGAACTTGGTTGAATGTAAAACACAGCTTGTATCATATGAAGAAATCCTAAACAGCTTAATGGTGTTTACCCTATGTTTCAGGTGATGATCAGAAGTATTCCAAATGTAGAAATGTGTTGCTCATTACATAAAATGCTAAGATTGTAAATGTTTACTTCAATTTATTTAATTAAACAAATTTTTCTACAGGTAAAACAGTTGAACAAGGGGGCACCCAGATTTGAACTAGGGACCTCTTGATCTGCAGTCAAATGCTCTACCACTGAGCTATACCCCCAGTTCTGAAAAGTTTACTTTTATTAATTCAGTAATATGTACAAAGTGCAAGCAACATGCAATCACCATCAAAGCAATGCATTTTCAGCCACCAAACCCTCCTTATAAGTATATGGGGTGCAAAGGATGTCCTTTATCTGCCTTGGTAAAATACAGTGAGATTTCCATTGCAAGAATTCATACATTTCGTATCACATGTAGATCGTGGAACATGGAAAAAAATCTTTGTCAAATGCACACATTCTGCAAAATGTAACTGCTTCTCTACTGAAGTGTGTTGATTTTGTGCTAAGAGCATAGTTAAACCCAATTGTTCATTGTTTTGTATATGAAATGATGATATTGTTTCTTACAGTGCATTGGGTTGAAAAACATGTTAACAGGATCTATTGAAGAGGGAATATGGTTATGAAACAGGGACTTCTTGAACTACACTCCTACGCTCTACTACTGACATAAACCCTTGAATGTTGAAAACTGCCATTTTTTAAAAAGGTGATAGAGTGGGTGACTCTATGGAACTTGTAGAACTAATGACATCAGTGCACTTCTGGTCAGCTGTACAAATTAATACATTTCATTAGGGGCATATTATTGGTTTCCACCACAGTTTTATAACATTCATATGAGCTTCCAATGGACTATTTCAAACTGATAATATCACCAGTAGAACTTGGGTGAATGTAAAACACAGCTTGTATTATATGAAGAAATCCTAAACAGTTTCATGGTGTTTACCCTATGTTTCAGGAGATTATCAGGAGTATTTCAAATGTAGAAATGTGTTGCTCATTACATCAAATGCTAAGATTGTAAATGTATTTTTCTACAGGTAAAACATTTGAACAAGGGGGCACCCATATTTGAACTAGGGACCTTTTGTTCTGCAGTCAAATTCTCTACCACTGAGCTATACCCCCAGTTCTGAAAATGTCACCTTTATTAATTCAGTAATATGTACAAAGTGCAAGCAACATGTAATCACCATCAAAGCAATGCATTTCCAGCCACCAAACCCTCCTTATAAGTATATGGGGTGCGAAGGATGTCCTTTATCTGCCTTGGTAAAATACAGTGAGGTTTCCATTTCAAGAATTCATACATTTCGTATCACATGTAGACCTTGGAACATGGAAAAAACATCTTTTGTCAAATGCACAAATTCTGCAAAATGTAACTGCTTCTCTCCTGCAGTTTGTTGATTTTGTGCTAAGCGCATAGTTAAACCCAATTGTTCATTGTTTTGTATATGAAATGATGATATATCCTATTGTTTCTTACAGTGCATTGGGTTGAAAAACATTTTAACAGGATCTATTGAAAAGGGTATATGATTATGAAACAGGGACTTCTTGAAAAGCACTCCTGTGCTCTACCACTGACATAAACCCTTCAATGTTGAAAACTGCCTGTTTTTAAAAAGGTGATAGAGTGGGTGACTGTATGGAACTTGTAGAACTAATGACATCAGTGCACTTATGGTCAGCTGTACAAATTAATACATTTCATTAAGGGCATATTATTGGTTTCCACCACAGTTTTATAACATTCATATGAGCTTCCAATGGACTATTTCAAACTAATCATATCACCAGTAGAACTTGGGTGAATGTAAAACACAGCTTGTATCATTTGAAGAAATCCTAAACAGCTTAATGGTGTTTACCCTATGTTTCAGGTGATGATCAGGAGTATTTCAAATGTAGAAATGTGTTGCTGATTACATAAAATGCTAAGATTGTAAATGTTTACTTCAATTTTTTTAATTAAAAAAATATTTCTACAGGTAAAACAGTTGGACAAGGGGGCACCTAGATTTGAACTGGGGACCTTTTGATCTGCAGTGAAATGCTCTACCCCTGAGCTATTCCACCATTTCTGAAATGTGCACCTTTATTTATTCAGTAATATGTACAAAGTTGAAGCAACATGCAATCACCATCAAATCAATGCATTTTCAGCCACCAAACCCTCCTTATAAGTATAAGGGGTACAAAAGATGTCCTTTATCTGCCTTGGTAAAATACAGTGAGGTTTCCATTGCAAGAATTCCTACATTTCGTATGACATGTAGATCTTGGAACATGGAAAAAAAATCTTTTGTCAAATGCACAAATTCTGCAAAATGTAACTGCTTCTCTACTGCAGTTTGTTGATTTTGTGCTAAGAGCATAGTTAAACCCAATTGTTCATTGTTTTGTATATGAAATGATGATATATCCTATTGTTTCTTACAGTGCATTGGGTTGAAAAACATTTTAACAGGATCTATTGAATAGGGTATATGGTTATGAAACAGGGACTTCTTGAACTACACTCCTACGCTCTACCACTGACATAAACCCTTGATCTTGAAAACTGCCCTTTTTTAAAAAGGTGATAGAGTGGGTGACTCTATGGAACTTGTAGAACTAATGACATCAGTGCACTTCTGGTCAGCTGTACACATTAATACATTTCATTAAGGGCATATTATTGGTTTCCACCACAGTTTTATAACATTCATATGAGCTTCCAATGGACTATTTCAAACTGATCATATCACCAGTAGAACTTGGGTGAATGTAAAACACAGCTTGTATCATATGAAGAAATCCTAAACAGCTTAATGGTGTTTACCCTATGTTTCAGGTGATGATCAGGAGTATTTCAAATGTAGAAATGTGTTGCTCATTACATAAAATGCTAAGATTGTAAATGTTTACTTCAATTTATTTAATTAAAAAAATATTTCTACAGGTAAAACAGTTGGACAAGGGGGACCCAGATATGAACTAGGGACTTCTAGATCTGCAGTGAAATGCTCTACCCCTGAGCTATAACCCCATTTCTGAAACGTTCACCTTTATTTATTCAGTAATATGTACAAAGTGGAAGCAACATGCAATCACCATCAAAGCAATGCATTTTCAGCCACCAAAACCTCCTTATAAGTATAAGGGTTACAAAAGATGTCCTTTATCTGCCTTGGTAAAATACAGTGAGGTTTCCATTGCATTAATTCATACATTTCGTATCACACGTAGATCTTGGAACATGGAAAAAAACTTTTGTCAAATGCACAAATTCTGCAAAACGTAACTGTTTCTCTACTGCATTTTGTTGATTTTGTGTTAAGAGCATAGTTAAACCCAATTGTTCATTGTTTTTTATATGAAATGATGATATATCTTATTGTTTCTTACAGTGCATTGAGTTAAAAAATACATTTTAACAGGATCTATTGAAGAGGGTATATGGTTATGAAACAGGAACTTCTTGAAAAGCACTCCTACGCTCTACCACTGACATAAACCCTTGAATGCTGAAAACTGCCCTTTTTTAAAAAGGTATTAGAGTGGGTGACTGTATGGAACTTGTAGAACTAATGACATCAGTGCACTTCTGGTCAGCTGTACACATTAATACATTTCATTAAGGGCATATTATTGGTTTCCACCACAGTTTCATAGCATTCACATGAGCTTCCAATGGACTATTTCAAACTGATAATATCAACAGTAGAACTTGGGTGAATGTAAAACACAGCTTGTATCATATGAAGAAATCCTAAACAGTTTCATGGTGTTTACCCTATGTTTCAGGAGATGATCAGGAGTATTTCAAATGTAGAAATGTGTTGCTCATTACATCAAATGCTAAGATTGTAAATGTTTTTTTCTATAGGTAAAACAGTTGAACAAGGGGGCACCCAGATTTGAACTAGGGACCTCTTGATCTGCAGTCAAATGCTCTACCACAGAGCTATACTCCCAGTTCTGAAAAGTTCACCTTTATTAATTCAGTAATATGTACAAAGTGCAAGCAACATGCAATCACCATCAAAGCAATGCATTTTCAGCCACCAAACCCTCCTTATAAGTATATGAGATGCGAAGGATGTCCTTTATCTACCTTGGTAAAATACAGTGAGGTTTCCATTGCAAGAATTCATACATTTCGTATCACATGTAGATCTTGGAACATGGAAAAAAAATCTTTTGTCAAATGCACAAATTCTGCAAAATGTAACTGCTTCACTACTGCAGTTTGTTGATTTTGTGCTAAGAGCATAGTTAAACCCTATTGTTCATTGTTTTGTATATGAAATGATGATATATCCTATTGTTTCTTACAGTGCATTGGGTTGAAAAACATTTTAACAGGATCTATTGAAGAGGGTATATGGTTATGAAACAGGGACTTCTTGAAACGCACTCCTACGCTCTACCACTGACATAAACCCTTGAATGCTGAAAACTGCCCTTTTTTAAAAAGGTGATAGAGTGGGTGACTGTATGGAACTTGTAGAACTAATGACATCAGTGCACCTCTGGTCATTTGTACAAATTAATACATTTCATTAAGGGCATATTATTGGTTTCCACCACAGTTTTATAACATTCATATGAGCTTCCAATGGACTATTTCAAACTGATAATATCACCAGTAGAACTTGGGTGAATGTAAAACACAGCTTGTATCATATGACGAAATCCTAAACAGTTTCATGGTGTTTACCCTATGTTTCAGGAGATGATCAGGAGTATTTCAAATGTAGAAATGTGTTCCTCATTACATCAAATGCTAAGATTGTAAATGTTTTTTTTCTACAGGTAAAACAGTTGAACAAGGGGGCACCCAGATTTGAACTAGGGACCTCTTGATCTGCAGTGAAATGCTCTACCCCTGAGCTATAACCCCATTTCTGAAATGTTCACCTTTATTTATTCAGTAATATGTACAAAGTGGAAGCAACATGCAATCACCATCAAAGCAATTCATTTTCAGCCACCAAACCCTCATTATATGTATAAGGGGTACAAAAGATGTCCTTTATCTGCCTTGGTAAAATACAGTGAGGTTTCCATTGCAAGAATTCATACATTTCGTATCACATGTAGATCTTGGAACATGGAAAAAAAAACTTTTGTCAAATGCACAAATTCTGCAAAACGTAACTGCTTCTCTACTGCAGTTTGTTGATTTTGTGCTAAGAGCATAGTTAAAGCCAATTGTTCATTGTTTTTTATATGAAATGATGATATATCCTATTGTTTCTTACAGTGCATTGGGTTGAAAAACATTTTAACAGGATCTATTGACAAGGGTATATGGTTATGAAAGAGGGACTTCTTGAACTGCACTCCTACGCTCTACCACTGAGTTAAACCCTTGAATGCTGAAAACTGCCCTTTTTTAAAAAGGTGATAGAGTGGGTGACTGTATGGAACTTGTAGAACTAATGACATCAGTGCACTTCTGGTCAGCTGTACAAATTAATACATTTCATTAAGGGCATATTATTGGTTTCCACCACAGTTTTATAACATTCATATGAGCTTCCAATGGACTATTTCAAACTGATAATATCACCAGTAGAACTTGGGTGAAATTAAAACACAGCTTGTATTATATGAAGAAATCCTAAACAGTTTCATGGTGTTTACCCTATGTTTCAGGAGATTATCAGGAGTATTTCAAATGTAGAAATGTGTTGCTCATTACATCAAATGCTAAGATTGTAAATGTTTACTTCAATTTATTTAATTAAAAAAATATTTCTACAGGTAAAACGGTTGGACAAGGGGGCACCCAGATTTGAACTAGGGACCTTTTGATCTACTGTGAAATGGTCTACCCCTGAGCTATACCCCCATTTCTGAAATGTTCACCTTTATTTATTCAGTAATATGTGCAAAGTGGAAGCAGCATGCAATCACCATCAAAGCAATACATGTTCAGCCACCAAACCCTCCTTATAAGTATCAGGGGTGCGAAGGATGTCCTTTATCTGCCTTGGTAAAATACAGTGAGGTTTCCATTGCAAGAATTCATGCATTTCGTATCACATGTAGATCTTGGAACATGGAAAAAAAATCTTTTGTCAAATGCACAAATTCTGCAAAATGTAACTGCTTCTCTACTGCAGTTTGTTGATGTTGTGCTAAGAGCATAGTTAAACCCAATTGTTCATTGTTTTGTATATGAAATGATGATATATCCTATTGTTTCTTACAGTGCATTGGGTTGAAAAACATTTTAACAGGATCTATTGAAGAGGGTATATGGTTATGAAACAGGGACTTCTTGAACTACACTCCTACGCTCTACCACTGACATAAACCCTTGATCTTGAAAACTGCCCTTTTTTAAAAAGGTGATAGAGTGGGTGACTCTATGGAACTTGTAGAACTAATGACATCAGTGCACTTCTGGTCAGCTGTACACATTAATACATTTCATTAAGGGCATATTATTGGTTTCCACCACAGTTTTATAACATTCATATGAGCTTCCAATGGACTATTTCAAACTGATCATATCACCAGTAGAACTTGGGTGAATGTAAAACACAGCTTGTATCATATGAAGAAATCCTAAACAGCTTAATGGTGTTTACCCTATGTTTCAGGTGATGATCAGGAGTATTTCAAATGTAGAAATGTGTTGCTCATTACATAAAATGCTAAGATTGTAAATGTTTACTTCAATTTATTTAATTAAAAAAATATTTCTACAGGTAAAATAGTTGGACAAGGGGGACCCAGATTTGAACTAGGGACTTCTAGATCTGCAGTCAAATGCTCTACCCCTGAGCTATAACCCAATTTCTGAAATGTTCACCTTTATTTATTCAGTAATATGTACAAAGTGGAAGCAACATGCAATCACCATCAAAGCAATGCATTTTCAGCCACCAAAACCTCCTTATAAGTATAAGGGTTACAAAAGATGTCCTTTATCTGCCTTGGTAAAATACAGTGAGGTTTCCATTGCATTAATTCATATATTTCGTATCATACGTAGATCTTGGAACATGGAAAAAAACTTTTGTCAAATGCACAAATTCTGCACAATGTAACTGCTTCTCTACTGCAGTTTGTTGATTTTGTGCTAAGAGCATAGTTAAACCCAATTGTTCATTGTTTTTTATATGAAATGATGACATATCTTATTGTTTCTTACAGTGCATTGAGTTAAAAAATACATTTTAACAGGATCTATTGAAGAGGGTATATGGTTATGAAACAGGAACTTCTTGAAAAGCACTCCTACGCTCTACCACTGACATAAACCCTTGAATGCTGAAAACTGCCCTTTTTTAAAAAGGTATTAGAGTGGGTGACTGTATGGAACTTGTAGAACTAATGACATCAGTGCACTTCTGGTCAGCTGTACAAATTAATACATTTCATTAAGGGCATATTATTGGTTTCCACCACAGTTTTATAGCATTCATATGAGCTTCCAATGGACTATTTCAAACTGATCATATCACCAGTAGAACTTGGGTGAATGTAAAACACAGCTTGTATCATATGAAGAAATCCTAAACAGTTTCATGCTGTTTACCCTATGTTTCAGGAGATGATCAGGAGTATTTCAAATGTAGAAATGTGTTGCTCATTACATCAAATGCTAAGATTGTAAATGTTTTTTTTCTATAGGTAAAACAGTTGAACAAGGGGGCACCCAGATTTGAACTAGAGACCACTTGATCTGCAGTCAAATGCTGTACCACTGAGCTATGCCCCCAGTTCTGAAAAGTTCACCTTTATTAATTCAGGAATATGAACAAAGTGGAAGCAACATGCAATCACCCTCAAAGCAATGCATTTTCAGCCACCAAACCCTCCTTATAAGTATAAGGGGTACAAAAGATGTCCTTTATCTGCCTTGGTAAAATACAGTGAGGTTTCCATTGCAAGAATTCATACATTTCGTATCACATGTAGATCTTGGAACATGGAAAAATAAATGTTTGTCAAATGCACAAATTCTGCAAAACGTAACTGCTTCTCTACTGCAGTTTGTTGATTTTGTGCTAAGAGCATAGTTAAACCCAATTGTTCATTGTTTTTTATATGAAATGATGATATATCCTATTGTTTCTTACAGTACATTGGGTTGAAAAACATTTTAACAGGATGTATTGACGAGGGTATATGGTTATGAAACAGGGACTTCTTGAACTGCACTCCTACGCTCTACCATTGAGTTAAACCCTTGAATGCTGAAAACTGCCCTTTTTTAAAAAGGTGATAGAGTGGGTGACTGTATGGAACTTGTAGAACTAATGACATCAGTGCACTTCTGGTCAACTGTACAAATGAATACATTTCATTAAGGGCATATCATTGGTTTCCACCACAGTTTTATAACATTCATATGAGCTTCCAATGGACTATTTCAAACTGATAATATCACCAGTACAACTTGGGTGAATGTAAAACACAGCTTGTATCATATGAAGAAATCCTAATCAGTTTCATGGTGTTTACCCTATGTTTCAGGAGATGATCAGGAGTATTTCTAATGTGGAAATATGTTGCTCATTACATAAAAAGCTAAGAATGTAAATGTTTTCATCAATTTATTTAATTAAAAACATATTTCTACAGGTAAAACAGTTGAACAAGGGGGCACCCAGATTTGAACTAGGGACCTCTTGATATGCAGTAAAATGCTCTACCACTGAGCTATATCCCCAGTTCTTAAAAGTTCACCTTTATTAATTCAGTAATATGTACAAAGTGCAAGCAACATGCAATCACCATCAAAGCATGTGATTTGCATCATATTCAGCCACCAAACCCTCCTTATAAGTATATGAGGTGCGAAGGATGTCCTTTATCTGCCTTGGTAAAATACAGTGAGGTTTCCATTGCAAGAATTCATACATTTCGTATCACATGTAGATCTTGGAACATGGAAAAAAATCTTTTGTCAAATGCACAAATTCTGCAATATTTAACTGCTTCTCTACTGCAGTTTGTTGATTTTGTGCTAAGAGCATAGTTAAACCCAATTGTACATTGTTTTGTAGATGAAATTATGATATATCCTATTGTTTCTTACAGTGCACTGGGTTGAAAAACATTTTAACAGGATCTATTGAAGAGGTATATGGTTATGAAACAGGGACCTCTTGAAAAGCACTCCTACGCTCTACCACTGACATAAACCCTTGAATGCTGAAAACTGTCCTTTTTTAAAAAGGTGATAGAGTGGGTGACTGTATGGAACTTGTAGAACTAATGACATCAGTGCACTTCTGGTCAGCTGTACAAATTAATACATTTCATTAAGGGCATGTTATTGGTTTCCACCACAGTTTTATAACATTCATATGAGCTTCCAATGGACTATTTCAAACTAATCATATCACCAGTAGAACTTGGTTGAATGTAAAACACAGCTTGTATCATATGAAGAAATCCTAAACAGCTTAATGGTGTTTACCCTATGTTTCAGGTGATGATCAGGAGTATTCCAAATGTAGAAATGTGTTGCTCATTACATCAAATGCTAAGATTGTAAATGTTTTTTTTCTACAGGTAAAACAGTTGAACAAGGGGGCACCCAGATTTGAACTAGAGACCACTAGATCTGCAGTCAAATGCTCTACCACTGAGCTATACCCCCAGATCTGAAAAGTTCACCTTTATTAATTCAGGAATATGTACAAAGTGGAATCAACATGCAATCACCCTCAAAGCAATGCATTTTCAGCCACCAAACCCTCCTTATAAGTATAAGGGGTACAAAAGATGTCCTTTATCTGCCTTGGTAAAATACAGTGAGGTTTCCATTGCAAGAATTCATACATTTCGTATCACATGTAGATCTTGGAACATGGAAAAAAAAACTTTTGTCAAATGCACAAATTCTGCAAAACGTAACTGCTTCTCTACTGCAGTTTGTTGATTTTGTGCTAAGAGCATAGTTAAACCCAATTGTTCATTGTTTTGTATATTTAATGATGATATATCCTATTGTTTCTTACAGTGCATTGGGTTGAAAAACATTTTAACAGGATCTATTGAAAAGGGTATATGGTTATGAAACAGGGACTTCTTGAAAAGCACTCCTACGCTCTACCACTGACATAAACCCTTGAATGCTGAAAACTGCCCTTTTTTAAAAAGGTGATAGAGTGGGTGACTGTATGGAACTTGTAGAACTAATGACATCAGTGCACTTCTGGTCAGCTGTACAAATTAATACATTTCATTAAGGGCATATTATTGGTTTCCACCACAGTTTTATAACATTCATATGAGCTTCCAATGGACTATTTCAAACTGATAATATCACCAGTAGAACTTGGGTGAATGTAAAACACAGCTTGTATCATATGAAGAAATCCTAAACAGTTTCATGGTGTTTACCCTATGTTTCAGGAGATGATCAGGAGTATTTCAAATGTAGAAATGTGTTGCTCATTACATGAAATGCTAAGATTGTAAATGTTTACTTCAATTTATTTAATTGATAAATATTTCTACAGGTAAAACAGTTGAACAAGGGGGCACCCAGATTTGAACTAGGGACCACTTGATATGCAGTGAAATGCTCTACCCCTGAGCTATAACCCCATTTCTGAAATGTTCACCTTTACTTATTCAGTAATATGTACAAAGTGGAAGCAACATGCAATCACCATCAAAGCAATTCATTTTCAGACACCAAACCCTCATTATATGTATAAGGGGTACAAAAGATGTCCTTTATCTGCCTTGGTAAAATACAGTGAGGTTTCTGTTAGGCAGAAACCTGTGCAGTTCCCTTGGGGAACACTGCAAAAGATTTAAGACTACAGGTAGAGCAGTAAACCCCTTTGGTAGCAGTCTGTACCACCCAGATTTACCTGGTAGCTGTGGCTGAGCAGTCAGACTTCTCTCAAGAAGAGTTAGGCAGTATGTAAAGTATACACAATATGTACCAAAACACAATAGCACAAGCAAACACTGACCAGAGCTTGGTTTCAAAAGTATATAGTTATTTATTTAAAATACACATAAGTTAAAAACACTCTAGCAAAAATATAGTAAAAGTACTTCAACACAGTTATAATGAAAGTAGATTCAATCCTTTCTCCTATCTAGACAACTCTAGGTAAAACACCACTTAATTAAAACAGAGGTGAGTGCTTAACGTTAGATGACACTCTAGTAGTTTCCAAGAAAGGGAGAGAAAAAGCAGAAATGGGTTAGACACACCACTCTAAGGTCCAGAGCACTTGCAATAGGCTTACAGAAGAATAAAGTCACAGGTGAGCAAAAGTCACTAGGCAGGGCCCACTCTTAGAGTAGCCGGAGCGAAAATGTGCCCAAGATCACACTGTTAGTTAGAGATTCAAAGTCTTGCAAAGAGTCAAAAAGAGGTTAGAGTGGCTCAGAAAGTTTAGCCAAAGTGTCCCAGGCACTCCCAGGTTCGAAAGCCGGGGACTAAATCTACCCCGTACAGTCGGTAGCAAGGGAAGCCAGGCAGAACACAGTACCTTAAGCGGAAAGGATCCTCCAGCGGTGGCAGTTGTTCCAGGCAGTGGCAGCAGGGCTCGACGTCGGTCAGGGGAGAAGAAGTTCTCGCTGAAGAGCAGAAGAAGAGGGTCGTTGCACTGCCCGGGAAGAAACCAGCCGCGGAGTCCTCCGGTTAAAGGGTTGGTGCCGACTTTCGCGGTATGGGGGTAAAGTGTGGTATTCCGGTTGCCGGGGTGCTTGGCACAGGCAAGGCGGCCACGAGATACCTCAAAGAACGGAAAGAAGGCGAAAACTGGTTGTCCCCACCAGTCAAGGGAAGGAGCCACTCCGTTAAGAGTTCTCCTCGGTCGTCGGGAAAAAGTGGTGAGACGGTTCAGCAGGGCTCCACCGGGTGGTGTCGTCGAAGCAGGTCGGCTCAGCTCTTCCCTCGTCGGATTCTTGGTCCTGTGGCGACTTCCGAAGTCCCAGTCCCCAAAGCCCTGCTTTTATGCAGCAAACCCCCATTCACCCAGCCTAGCTGTCACTCAACCATGCTAAGTGGTGAGCCGGGCGGCTCACCACTTGGGCCAATCAGGACGGAGTGCGACTTGAGTTACCAAGGTAACTCAGTCCAGGGTGCCTAAATCCCCCTCCACCCCTCCTAAGTACCCCAGACAGAGTGGCACCACTTTGGAGGGCTTCTGTGGAGAAGCCCGCCAAAAGTGGAACAAAGGGCTCCACTTTGGGTCAGAGTTACAGAGGCGAACACCAACGCCATTTTAGAATCAAGTTTTGGCAAAAAGTCCCAACCGGAGTTATAAAAATAAATATATAAACCGGTGGTATGTTTAAGGCTACCGTAAATAAATAATTAAATGTGTTAGCCTAAAACAATGGGAAATCCCATAGGGAAATATTCGCGGTCGAATATAAAAAGTAGTTTCCACTGCCACCAGCCAAAACTCGATCAGGGGGGACGGAGACGTGCCCCCTCGACTAACAGACCCTGGGGCAATCGAATTGCCCCAGCCAGTACGTCCACAATATGATGGTTTGTACTGGTTCTGTTCAGGATTCAAGACTAGCAAAGTCTTTGGTGACTTTACATGCCCTGGGAGACAGTAGTCAGTCCCAGGGTATGGAGTCTATGTTGGGGAGTCCCTAGGACACCCCTGGGTCACGGCACAGAGGGTGCTGTGTGACCCACACCACAAAAATACATGAGGCCCTATGGAGTAAAAGACCCCATAGCCCATTCAACACAAGGTTTAACCAAGAAAACACACTTCAACATGTCCAAGAGTGAGGGTAAAAGAGTCTCACTCTTGGCAGGAGAAAAAATTAAACCCCAGAAATCCAGCAAAGCTGCTGGGGGACTCACTAGGTAGGGAAATTCAGCCTAAACAGAGAATTCTCCCTAACACTCGCCCCCCCCAGACTAAGGGACAGGAGGATTTAATCCACTCCTGGATGAACCTCATACCTCTAGTCGATGATATACATCCTAGAGAGTCCATCAGCATTTTGATGGTGACACCTTGACCTTTGCTTAAGGGAGAACTCAAAGGTTTTCTTTTGCAAGCTAAAGGACCTACAAACCCTTTGAGGAACATCAGTCTTTTTGTTATAGGGGATCTGGTTGACCAGTCCCTCAGAAGTTGGGACAACTTCTGAACCTATGTTAGGCTTTTTGAAGGGGTCCTTATAAAGGATTCCCTTAGATCTAGAGGGGCCTCCAAGGTTCCTCACCACCTCTCTTGTGGGAGCAGGTTGGGTCTTAGGCCTCTTGGTTGGAGGGGTTGGGGTTAGGCAATGTACCTGCTTCCCCTTCCTCTTAGATCTACCCTTACCTATTTTAGGAGTTTCCCCCCTAATATTAGGATTTGAGTTGGGGTCTTCAGTAGAAGGTCCAACAGTCTGAAGGTTTTTGGCCTTAGACTTTTCTTTTCTGGTTTTCCACCAGCACTGAGAATTACCAGTTCTCTCGGGTCTAGATAGGGGCCTAGTTGGTCTATCCACCTCTTCCTCAGAAGCAGGGGGAGTCAGAGACTCTGAGACTAGGGGAACAATGTTGGAGCTTGGTTGGGGCGCCCATGTTCCTAGCATACTATCCTGAAATGTGCCTGGGTTAGAGGTCAACTTACTAACACCAGGGCTTGTAGTGGGGTTCTCAGTAGAGGGTCCCACAGGCTTAGAAGGGTCCTTCAAGGTAGCCTTCCTAGCCAATTTGGTTAAGTTCTGCTTCTCCATACTGGGAGGCCTGGGGGTATGTGACACTACTCCTAGAGTTCTTAGGTCATTCCCTAACAGGACCTTCCCAGGTACCTCAGTCTGAACACTGACAGGGATCCTTACTGTCATGTTGTTACATTGAATGAGGGCTGGTAGAATAGGAACCATTTGGACAGGGCCTCCAGACATCTTAGTGGGACCTTTGGGTGCTTTGGCCACATCCTCAGGTTGAAAGAAGCTTTCATCCACTACTGTTCTGCTGGCCCCAGTGTCTCTCCTGGCAGGAGTATCCTGGCCATTGACAAGAACACTGTCCACATAATACACCTTAGAGTTAACAGGTAGGGAGTTATACACAACCCTATTCTGGGGACTAACCAGACCCATAGGCTCTAAGTTTACAGTTGCTTGAAGACCCAAGGGTTCTTCAGCAAAGAGTTCAAAGTGGGCACTAGCCATCTGTACTTCATCCTCAGGAGTGAAGGCTAAGGAGACTGTGCTGATCCCTGCAGGTTTACCCTTGCACTTGGGATCTCCTTTGATATGGTCAGTACCCTGACAGACATAGCATTGTCCAAATGCTCTCTGGAAGGGTGGCTTGTTCTGACCTCCTTCTGGCTTGTGGCCAGAAGGTACAGTAGCCTGACTAGGTTTCCCATGTGGCTTACCCTGGTTATTTTGTGGTTTGGGGCCCTCTTTGGGATAGGAATTATTAGAATTCTCTTTGGAGTCTTTTTTAGACTGTTTTTCCCCATCCTTCTTCTGAGTTACCCCAGAATCCTTGTGAGTGGCCCTGTTGGCAACCCACAAGTCAGCAGCCTTAGCTAGTTTCCGGGAATCCAATTCCCTGGAATCAGCCAAGTGTTGTCTGAGCTCAGGAGAGCAGGCATCATAAATTGACTCCAACATAAAGAGATTCTTCATACCTTCATAAGTGTTCACCTTGTAACCCTTAATCCATCCCTCTAAGTTTTTCAAACATTCACTCACCCAGGTAGCCCAAGGGGTACCATCATGCTTTTTGAGGTTCCTAAACCTCTTAAGATACTGGGAAGGGGTCTTCCCAAACCTAGCTATCAAAGCTAGTTTCACACATTCATAGTCCTTCCTATCCTCCTCCCCCATCTCCATTACCACATCAGTTGCAACAGGGGGAAGCCTAGAGAACAACCAGGTGAGTAAGTCATTTCCTGTGATGTTCTGGAGCCCATGATTATATTCAAACAGAGACAACCAATCCAACACATCCAACTTAGGCTCATACATACCAACCAATTCTTTAGGCATCCGGGGTCTTTTAGGACTGGAACTTCTAGAGGAGCCAGAGAGAGAAACATTCTCAACAGATAATTTCTTCATTTCTAAGTCATACTTGAGCTCCATTTCCCTTAGCCTTAGTTCTTTGTCAGTTTGAGCATTCAGTTTCTTATACTCCAATTCTAGCTTCATTTTCTCTAGTTCAAAGTACTGAGGACTAAAGGTGGGACCTGGTAAAGGTCCAGTAGGCACAGCAGGTAGAGCAGGCAGAGGCCTAGGGGGGACAGGTACAACAGCCTCACCCTCCTCTTCTGACTCTTCCTCAGAAACATCAACATTTTGTTCCATGTTAACTTCAACACTGTCATCTACAGTTGCTGGAGTGGTAGGTTCCTCTGAACCATCACCCAGACTTTGGTTAGCTAACAATCTTTCAATCAGCTCCATTTTCTTGCCCTTAGTCAGGAGATCCTTATGTTTACAGAGCACTCTTAAACAATCAGCAGTTTTGGCTGCAAGGGACTCTTGACTATAGCTTTCTATAACTGACATGTTAGAGGTTTTACTTTTTCAGTGCTAAGCTTTGTGGTTAGTTGCACTAAGGTATCTAAAGCACAATAAAATGTATACTCAATACAAATCCCACCGCTGTACACCAGTGTTAGGCAGAAACCTGTGCAGTTCCCTTGGGGAACACTGCAAAAGATTTAAGACTACAGGTAGAGCAGTAAACCCCTTTGGTAGCAGTCTGTACCACCCAGATTTACCTGGTAGCTGTGGCTGAGCAGTCAGACTTCTCTCAAGAAGAGTTAGGCAGTATGTAAAGTATACACAATATGTACCAAAACACAATAGCACAAGCAAACACTGACCAGAGCTTGGTTTCAAAAGTATATAGTTATTTATTTAAAATACACATAAGTTAAAAACACTCTAGCAAAAATATAGTAAAAGTACTTCAACACAGTTATAATGAAAGTAGATTCAATCCTTTCTCCTATCTAGACAACTCTAGGTAAAACACCACTTAATTAAAACAGAGGTGAGTGCTTAACGTTAGATGACACTCTAGTAGTTTCCAAGAAAGGGAGAGAAAAAGCAGAAATGGGTTAGACACACCACTCTAAGGTCCAGAGCACTTGCAATAGGCTTACAGAAGAATAAAGTCACAGGTGAGCAAAAGTCACTAGGCAGGGCCCACTCTTAGAGTAGCCGGAGCGAAAATGTGCCCAAGATCACACTGTTAGTTAGAGATTCAAAGTCTTGCAAAGAGTCAAAAAGAGGTTAGAGTGGCTCAGAAAGTTTAGCCAAAGTGTCCCAGGCACTCCCAGGTTCGAAAGCCGGGGACTAAATCTACCCCGTACAGTCGGTAGCAAGGGAAGCCAGGCAGAACACAGTACCTTAAGCGGAAAGGATCCTCCAGCGGTGGCAGTTGTTCCAGGCAGTGGCAGCAGGGCTCGACGTCGGTCAGGGGAGAAGAAGTTCTCGCTGAAGAGCAGAAGAAGAGGGTCGTTGCACTGCCCGGGAAGAAACCAGCCGCGGAGTCCTCCGGTTAAAGGGTTGGTGCCGACTTTCGCGGTATGGGGGTAAAGTGTGGTATTCCGGTTGCCGGGGTGCTTGGCACAGGCAAGGCGGCCACGAGATACCTCAAAGAACGGAAAGAAGGCGAAAACTGGTTGTCCCCACCAGTCAAGGGAAGGAGCCACTCCGTTAAGAGTTCTCCTCGGTCGTCGGGAAAAAGTGGTGAGACGGTTCAGCAGGGCTCCACCGGGTGGTGTCGTCGAAGCAGGTCGGCTCAGCTCTTCCCTCGTCGGATTCTTGGTCCTGTGGCGACTTCCGAAGTCCCAGTCCCCAAAGCCCTGCTTTTATGCAGCAAACCCCCATTCACCCAGCCTAGCTGTCACTCAACCATGCTAAGTGGTGAGCCGGGCGGCTCACCACTTGGGCCAATCAGGACGGAGTGCGACTTGAGTTACCAAGGTAACTCAGTCCAGGGTGCCTAAATCCCCCTCCACCCCTCCTAAGTACCCCAGACAGAGTGGCACCACTTTGGAGGGCTTCTGTGGAGAAGCCCGCCAAAAGTGGAACAAAGGGCTCCACTTTGGGTCAGAGTTACAGAGGCGAACACCAACGCCATTTTAGAATCAAGTTTTGGCAAAAAGTCCCAACCGGAGTTATAAAAATAAATATATAAACCGGTGGTATGTTTAAGGCTACCGTAAATAAATAATTAAATGTGTTAGCCTAAAACAATGGGAAATCCCATAGGGAAATATTCGCGGTCGAATATAAAAAGTAGTTTCCACTGCCACCAGCCAAAACTCGATCAGGGGGGACGGAGACGTGCCCCCTCGACTAACAGACCCTGGGGCAATCGAATTGCCCCAGCCAGTACGTCCACAATATGATGGTTTGTACTGGTTCTGTTCAGGATTCAAGACTAGCAAAGTCTTTGGTGACTTTACATGCCCTGGGAGACAGTAGTCAGTCCCAGGGTATGGAGTCTATGTTGGGGAGTCCCTAGGACACCCCTGGGTCACGGCACAGAGGGTGCTGTGTGACCCACACCACAAAAATACATGAGGCCCTATGGAGTAAAAGACCCCATAGCCCATTCAACACAAGGTTTAACCAAGAAAACACACTTCAACATGTCCAAGAGTGAGGGTAAAAGAGTCTCACTCTTGGCAGGAGAAAAAATTAAACCCCAGAAATCCAGCAAAGCTGCTGGGGGACTCACTAGGTAGGGAAATTCAGCCTAAACAGAGAATTCTCCCTAACAGTTTCCAATGCAAGAATTCATACATTTCGTATCACATGTAGATATTGGAACATGGAAAACAAATCTTTTGTCAAATGCACAAATTCTGCAAAATGTAACTGCTTCTCTACTGCAGTTTGTTGATTTTGTGCTAAGCGCATAGTTAAACCCACCAAGTACCGGACAAGTACTGTTTGCTGTTGCTGCAACGTTGTGCTGCCCGTTGTGCTGCCCTGCTGGTTGGCGCTTTTGGTCCAGTTTGGATTTGCATCCCTTCTGCTCTGGACTTGTTGTTCTGTCGGGACTGCTGGGTTTCAGTTGGAGGACGTACTTCTCGGGCGCACCAGTGTGCCTGACCCTGAGGTCCTTCCTGTTTGGGTGGCCACGCCCCCCGCTGACGTGTCATGCGCCCTGTGTCCTGAAGTACTGCCGGACGCGCGCACCTGCGCCGCGCACCAAGTACCGGACAAGTACTGTTTGCTGTTGCTGCAACGTTGTGCTGCCCGTTGTGCTGCCCTGCTGGTTGGCGCTTTTGGTCCAGTTTGGATTTGCATCCCTTCTGCTCTGGACTTGTTGTTCTGTCGGGACTGCTGGGTTTCAGTTGGAGGACGTACTTCTCGGGCGCACCAGTGTGCCTGACCCTGAGGTGATTGCGCTTTGAGCTGTGTCTCGAGTACCGTACGGCTTGTGTGTTGCACACACTGCCGTCTTCCGGCTTGTGTGTGTTGCTTTAAGCTTATGTATGTAAGTGCTTGGAAGTAGGATTTGCACTCGTACGAACTTTGCTTACCAACCCACTTTTTCTGTTTAGGTCCTTCCTGTTTGGGTGGCCACGCCCCCCGCTGACGTGTCACGCGCCCTGTGTCCTGAAGTACTGCCAGACTCGCGCACCTGCGCCGCGCACCAAGTACCGGACAAGTACTGTTTGCTGTTTGCGGTGCGCGTCGCGGGTCGCGGTGCTGCTCTACTTCTGGCACTTGGGCGTTGTAGCGTCAGATTCTGAGGTAGGTTTCTAATTGTTTAGGTTGAAACCAGCGGTTCTCCTGCTTAAAGATGGTCAAGAAACTACGTAATGGAAAGAGATGCCTAAATGGCTCTCCTCCATTAGGCTCTGACGGTAATATGTCAGAGGAAGAGCCCAATCAAGACATAGTTAACCAAATCAAGAAAAAGGGAAAGGAACTAAACGATAAACTGTGCCTTAATCAGCATGCGAAGCTACCACCAAACCTTAATATGGCGAGCCAATCATTGTCAAATCTCGCACAAGCCTCTAATATGGAGATTGTTAAGGAGACAAATGTAGTGGTCCCCAACTTCATAGCGATGTATATGGTAATGATATTCAAAATATTAAGTTAATTCATAATATCCCTATCACTGATAGCTCAATATTGGGGGCCGTAAATGAGGAGGAAAGTATGCCTACCATTGATGTCTCGCTGGTTGCGCCAGCTGTGTTAGCTGAATTGCATAGTTGAACACGTCTTTCGAATGGGCCATCTACCCCTGCTGCCGAGTCAATGGGCCTTAGGGAACAAGTTTATTTTCATGCAGCTATAGTAAAAAATTTAAATCAATTGAAAGAAACGCATAAATATAAAGGTGGTTGGGGGGCCCGGGACTTGTTACACTCTGCTAGTTCACCCTCTCATGAGAACCAATATATTCCTTCTGATACTAAAGATCTTCACTCTCCAGTATTGAGCTGTGAGCACAGGTCATTGGAAATTGACTTAGAGAAATCGCGTTTGCCAAATTCCTCTCTTCCGCTTTTTCCACTAGAGGAGACTTTGGTAGACCTAAACTCACAGGAATTACAGAACTTTCCAGTCTTGACTAGAATACTGAACTTGCTGGACAAGGGACACGAGTATACGCATGGAGCCATTGATGCCCTGAGTCTAGCAACTGCAGAAATCAACTCAAGAATGAGTAAAATAGAGGGCTACCTGTTTGCTCAGGAAAAATGTCATGTGATTTGGGCCGAGCAACATATGAGTGAAAAACGCCTGCAAACTCAAAAAATGGAAATTATAGCAGATGAGATTAAGGCTGGGAAAACACTCAATAGTATTTCCATGGCTACTCAAACTGAGTTTGTAGACTGGAACTACGCATTGAACACAAATCCAGTAAACGTGATAAAAACTGTGCCAGAAAATTTGCTTCTGCCATATGTGGAAATAGCAAAAGTACAGCATGAGAGGATACTGGCGTTAGAAAAGATTGTCCTTGAGGCAAACTTAATAGCGCCAGAAAGGTTGCTAGCGGTACTGAACGAAAAGGATGAACCCTTATCATCCAGAATTATAGTCAATCCCGATAGTCCCACTGTGTTGACAGACCTGATTGACTTAAATTCGGAGACCACGCAGTGTGGACACGAATGCATTGGTGAATTGGATAAAGAAGCAAATGATAATCATAGTACATTTTTTATGTCTAGAAAAGCAAAAAAATTATATAATAAAGCCTTAAAAAAACAAAAAAAGGCAAACCTTCAAGATCCCATATCTCAAGTTGGTCTGAAGTTTAAGCAAAATGTCAAAATAAAATCAAAAAACAAAAATTTCGTACTATTGGGAGAACAGAGCAATAAAAAGCTGAAACAGCAACAAAAGTATAATAATTGCGTTAATATGGGTGTTAATGATATCGATGTCACACAATTAAGTAGTGAAAGTCAGGCTGTTTTGGGTTCTTCTGAGTATGGGACTCTTAAATCAGAGTCCATGAGCATTGTGGTGGATACCACAGCAAATACACCAGTTGAAACTAAATTGAACCCTAAACTTAGCGCTGGTAACAAAAGCGACGAAAATACGCCACTATCACCCATTCTGATACAGACTCAGTTACGTTTTTTTTGAAAAAATTGACAAAAAAATCTCTGATTTGGTTCAAAAGCCTCTAAACACTGTCGAGTCTAGCTCTGAATGTCAAGTTGCGGGCTCTATACTCGATAGCAGTGCTCATAATGCAAATGTCCAGGTTGCTAGTGATGCTGGTGACATTCAAGATTTTGATATTTTGAGGCCACCGCCTATGAATGAAATCTCTGATATTCAGATAAACCATCAGCCCATACCCTCCATTTCTATGTCTGAGGGAGAGTGTGGTGACAAATGGTTGTTATACCACTCTTTAGGGTCCGAAATGAAATTGGTAATGGGATGGACTCTGGATCCCGCAAAGGTTGATAAACCAAACTTAAATCGTACCGCTCTTATGAAAGTATTTCATCAAATTCCTGCTTTGAGGAACCTAGTTTCTTATGATATAGATTGGGTCCGTTTACCACACAACTCTAATGGCAGAATGCTATGTAAATTGCAGAACACAATCATTGCTGCACTAATCTGGAAACATTTACAGGACTTTCAATTGCTAGGTTATGAGTTGTCTATGTTCAAGTCAATGGAAAATGCCACATTATTTGTAGAATACCAAGCACCTATACATGAGAATAATACCCATATGGAGGGACATGATAAGCAGCTTGCTACATTACATGAAAAAATGAGATTGCAATCGGAATCTGTTGCCAAGATTGCGTCTAGTCTATCACGGCTTGAACCATTGATGCAAAATCTAATAAGCAGTATGCCAGGCATAGAAAAACAATAGAATGACACTGTGGTCATTAACTCATGGAATTGTTGCGGCTTTAACAATTTTAGGAATTGGTTTTCAAAAAAACTGGGAGTTGAATTACCAGCAATTATTATCTTGCAGGAAACTATGGCAACTAATGATATTTATTTGGAGGGATATGTAGCATTTTGTTCTTATGCGATAAAGGGGAACCAAGGCCGTCCAGTTGGTGGACTTGCGATCTTGGTGAGACATAGTTATCAACTGAAACTGTGCCAAATTTATTCCTCCTCAGATATTCTAGCGGTTGAAGTGACTGTACCTTCTAGTGAGCCAATTCAGATGATAATAGTCGCGTTATATTGGAACCCTGCGTCATCATCTTTAGATGAAATTATTGAAAAAGTTAATCATGTTCTGCTATCAGTGGCAACAGACGCTCCTCACGCACAGATCATCCTGGGTGGGGACTTTAATTCAAATCTCAATGAAACAATGACCAAATCTGATATAGTTTCTTCTTATGAAATATTGGCACTTGAAAGAGGGATAAATTGGCGTAAATATTTATCCGAATGGGAGCTGCAGGTTGTTCCTTTTGAACAAAAAACTGAAGCATACACCTGGGCACGTGGTACAAAACGTACCGCAATAGATTACATAGTAATCTCAAATTCCCTGGCTGATTTGGCCTTAAGATGTAAGATCATTGAAACATATCTAAGTGATCATTGTATCTTGGAGTGTCTGTTAGTGATTAGCACCCCAATGTATGAAACCATGCCAGCATTGGTACTATTGGAGACTGATCGTAAGGCTCTCTCTATTAGGTGGAACGCTAATTTATATAGGAAGCTAAATTTTTTAGTTAACAGAGATTTTATAAAGACCAATGTGGAATTATTATCTAACGAGGATCTTCGGATTTGGGAAAGGAAAAATGACAAAATGATATGTGGCCATCTTAATACTTTAGCAAAAAAATGCATAGTAGCTAGTAAATATGAGCACACAAAAAGATCTAATGTTGAAATTGCTTTAAGGAAAACACAAAAGAATAGCGAACTTCGCAAATTATTGAAAGAATCTGTTAATTCAGTAGGTTATGCAAGTAAGAAAAAGAAAATTCTTGCTAACTATAGAAATGATGTTAAATACATTAAAATTCATAATTCCATCGTAACTAATCAAAGGATGATCCAGAACCTTGGTGGCAAGAATTCGAGGGAAATTTGGGCGACATTGAAGGATCCCTTACTGCAAGGCAAATCAGAACTGTGTTCTGCAGTAAGTGGAGAAGACTGGTGCAAATTTTATGAAGCAAAATATGCATTGCCTGTGAAATTCTGTGGCTTAACATCTCCCGGTTTGGCTTGTAACCTCCCCTCTACTTGTCCCTGGGGATTGAGTGACATCATTGATATAATTGCAAAGTTAAATTATTCCAAAGCTGCTGGGCCTGATGGTATACCTCCATGCGCTATCAAGGATGACCCCAATTTATGGGCAAAAATTATTTTAAGGAGGCTGGATTGTGTATTTGAAATAAAGAAAATTCCCGAGTCTTGGGTATCTGCGATCGTCATTCCATTACATAAAAAAGGTCCTTTGAATGATCCCGCCAATTTTAGACCAATAGCCCATATTGACACCTTTGCAAAAATCTTCTCAGCATTAATTCTGAAGGACCTAAATGAGTTTATCTCGAAACAGGAAATCCTTTCGAGGTATCAGACTGGTTTTCGAAAAGGTATGGGCACACAGCTAAATGCAACATTGTTAGCTCACATATTGAAAATTTCTAGAGTGAAGGATCCTGGTCCAGTATATATGGCGTTAGTAGATATATCAGGAGCCTTTGACTCTGTTATTAGACAATTGTTGTGGCAAAGGATGCAGGATATGCAAATTCTGCTGCACCTGATAGCAATGATCATCATGCTTCATACTAACACATGCTATAGGATTAAGCTGGATAAAGAAGGATCCTTGACTCCATCAATCTGTACATATATAGGGGTGAAGCAGGGTTGTAACCTTGCAGCAACCCTCTTTAACCTATATCTGTCTGAAATAGCTTCAATATGGTCGACGTGTAATTCATTTGCGCTTAAAATAGGGGACCTTTGCTTGGATTGGTTAGCGTTTGCTGATGACTTGGTAATGTTTGACTCTACTCCCTTTGGGCTTCAACACAAACTAGCCTGTCTTGTCGATTTCTGTGAAAAGCGCAATTTACAATTAAACCCGAATAAATCTCATATCTTGGTATTCTCAAACAAAAGAAAATTGGTAAGATATCAGTGGAAAATAAATGGATATCTGATTCCACGTTCCTTAGGTATGATTTATTTGGGCTATAATTTGAATAACTCAGACTCATGCGATAAATGGAATAGAGAAATTTCTATTAAAGCAATGCCCTTGATTGCACAAATGAAATTAATCTACCTAAGAATTTGTAAGTTCTCCATAATTCCATTATTAGAATTTTATAAGCTTAAAGTTGAAGCTATTATTCTATATGGTTTAGATTTGTGTTATGTTGAAATTGGCCCAACATTAAATAAAATACATGGGCAAATTTGGAAGAAGGTTCTACAGTTGCCTATGTCCCTTCCGAACTCTATCATTATTCATGAATTAGGTCTATTTTCCTTGGCTACCAAACACCTATGGAGAAAGCTTGCGTCCTATGCTAAAATCCTGGAGCCCTTACCAAATTCACTATATGAAGATCTTCTGTACATGATAAAAAAGGGTAAGCCTGTGTCAGTGGCGATTGAAGGTAAAAGGTGTGACAGAGAGCTTGAAAAAATAGGAATGGTAAGGGATGACCTTATAAATCGTCCTCAGATTGTAAAGTCTAAGCTCATGCAATTTGATTGGGCAATTAATTCAGATAAAATTGGAGAATATCTTTTATATAAGGAGTATGCAAAATATCGGCACAAACAGTCATGTTTACCAATATATCTGAAATTGTGTCCTAGCCATAAGATGCGCACTATGTATATGAGATTTAAACTTAATCTAATTCCAACATTAGAGCGTACTAAGAATTGGATAAATTGCTCTGCCATGGTTAATAGGGGTTGCAGATTTTGCGATAATCCGCAAAAAGAAACGCTGAAGCACCTTGTCTTGCAGTGTTCACATTTTGAAAAAACACGACAAAATAGTTTGTTAAAATATCAAAGCTTAACATCTGAATATCAAAGTGAAATGTTGTGGTCCCAATGTATGTGGGGCTATCGTATGTCAATGATTATTGACCTAACACAGTTGTTGTCTATGATCGAGAAGAGTCTATTGTCTAAAAACACATGTGAAACTGGTGTAGGGTATAAGTCTTGTGATTTTCCAGCTAAATTATGATTAGGACATATAATAGATGTCTAATTATTACAAAAGGAGATGAGTGTAAAGATGTAAATGATTGTTCCAACTCAGGCATTTAATATGATTTAAGACCTGGTGGTATAGAGTTAATATAACAATATCTTATGTGCTTTGATTGTTAATATGTGCTGGTATGTTATGTCCATTTTAAATAATAAAGTTATGATAATGTATTAGAGTTTTAATAATCTGTAATTTTTAGGTATAATGCATTGTAATGTATTTCTTGAATGTATTGTCTTAAGTTTTGTAATCAATGCATCAATTTTAAGAAAATGTTGTAAAGATATTTGTATCGGAAAACAACAAATAAATAAAAAAATAAACCCAATTGTTCATTGTTTTGTATATGAAATGATGATATATCCTATTGTTTCTTACAGTGCATTGGGTTGAAAAACATTTTAACAGGATCTATTGAAGAGGGTATATGGTTATGAAACAGGGACTTCTTGAAAAGCACTCCTACGCTCTACCACTGACATAAACCCTTGAATGCTGAAAACTGCCCTTTTTTAAAAAGGTGATAGAGTGGGTGACTGTATGGAACTTGTAGAACTAATGACATCAGTGCACCTCTGGTCATTTGTACAAATTAATACATTTCATTAAGGGCATATTATTGGTTTCCACCACAGTTTTATACCATTCATATGAGCTTCCAATGGACTATTTCAAACTGATAATATCACCAGTAGAACTTGGGTGAATGTAAAACACAGCTTGTATCATATGACGAAATCCTAAACAGTTTCATGGTGTTTACCCTATGTTTCAGGAGATGATCAGGAGTATTTCAAATGTAGAAATGTGTTGCTCATTACATCAAATGCTAAGATTGTAAATGTTTTTTTAATACAGGTAAAACAGTAGAACAAGGGGGCATCCAGATTTGAACTAGGGACCTCTTGATCTGCAGTCAAATGCTCTACCACTGAGCTATACCCCTAGTTCTGAAAATTTCACCTTTATTAATTCAGGAATATGTACAAAGTGGAAGCAACATGCAATCACCATAAAAGCAATTCATTTTCAGCCACCAAACCCTCCTTATAAGTATAAGGGGTACAAAAGATGTCCTTTATCTGCCTTGGTAAAATACAGTGAGGTTTCCATTGCAAGAATTCATACATTTCGTATCACATGTAGATCTTGGAACATGGAAAGAAATCTTTTGTCAAATGCAAAAATTCTGCAAAACGTAACTGCTTCTCTACTGCAGTTTGTTGATTTTGTGCTAAGAGCATAGTTAAACCCAATTGTTCATTGTTTTGTATATGAAATGATGATATATCCTATTGTTTCTTACAGTGCATTGGGTTGAAAAACATTTTAACAGGATCTTTTGAAAAGGGTATATGGTTATGAAACAGGGACTTCTTGAAAAGCACTCCTACGCTCTACCACTGACATAAACCCTTGAATGCTGAAAACTGCCCTTTTTTAAAAAGGTGATAGAGTGGGTGACTGTATGGAACTTGTAGAACTAATGACATCAGTGCACTTCTGGTCAGCTGTACAAATTAATACATTTCATTAAGGGCATATTATTGGTTTCCACCACAGTTTTATAACATTCATATGAGCTTCCAATGGACTATTTCAAACTGATAATATCACCAGTAGAACTTGGGTGAATGTAAAACACAGCTTGTATCATATGAGGAAATCCTAAACAGTTTCATGGTGTTTACCCTATGTTTCAGGAGATGATCAGGAGTATTTCAAATGTAGAAATGTGTTGCTCATTACATGAAATGCTAAGATTGTAAATGTTTACTTCAATTTATTTAATTGATAAATATTTCTACAGGTAAAACAGTTGGACAATGGGGCACCCAGATTTGAACTAGAGACAACTTGATCTGCAGTCAAATGCTGTACCACTGAGCTATACCCCCAGTTCTGAAAAGTTCACCTTTATTAATTCAGGAATATGAACAAAGTGGAAGCAACATGCAATCACCCTCAAAGCAATGCATTTTCAGCCACCAAACCCTCCTTATAAGTATAAGGGGTACAAAAGATGTCCTTTATCTGCCTTGGTAAAATACAGTGAGGTTTCCATTGCAAGAATTCATACATTTCGCATCACATGTAGATCTTGGAACATGGAAAAAAAATCTTCTGTCAAATGTACAAATTCTGCAAAACGTAACTGCTTCTCTACTGCAGTTTGTTGATTTTGTGCTAAGAGTATAGTTAAACCCAATTGTTCATTGTTTTGTGTATGAAATGATGATATATCCTATTGTTTCTTACAGTACATTGGGTTGAAAAACATTTTAACAGGATGTATTGACGAGTGTATATGGTTATGAAACAGGGACTTCTTGAACTGCACTCCTACGCTCTACCACTGACAAAAACCCTTGAATGTTGAAAACTGCCCTTTTTAAAAAGGTGATAGAGTGGGTGGCTGTATGGAACTTGTAGAACTAATGACATCAGTGCACTTCTGGTCAGCTGTTGAAATTAATACATTTCATTAAGGGCATATTATTGGTTTCCACCACAGTTTTATAACATTCATATGAGCTTCCAATGGACTATTTCAAACTGATAATATAACCAGTAGAACTTGGGTGAATGTAAAACACAGCTTGTATCATTTGAAGAAATCCTAAACAGTTTCATGGTGTTTACCCTATGTTTCAGGAGATGATCAGGAGTATTTCAAATGTAGAAATGTGTTGCTCATTACATAAAATGCTAAGATTGTAAATGTTTTTTTTCTACAGGTAAAACAGTTGAACAAGGGGGCACCCAGATTTTAACTAGGGACCTCTTGATCTGCAGTCAAATGCTCTACCACCGAGCTATACCCCCAGTTCTGAAAAATTCACCTTTATTAATTCAGTAATATGTACAAAGTGCAAGCAACATGCAATCACCATCAAAGCAAAGCATTTTCAGCCACCAAACCCTCCTTATAAGTATATGGGGTGCGAAGGATGTCCTTTATCTGCCTTGGTAAAATACAGTGAGGTTTCCATTGCAAGAATTCATACATTTCGTATCACATATAGATCTTGGAACATGGAAAAAAATATTTTGTCAAATGCACAAATTCTGCACAATGTAACTGCTTCTCTACTGCAGTTTGTTGATTTTGTGCTAAGAGCATAGTTAAACCCAATTGTTCATTGTTTTGTATATGAAATGATATATCCTATTGTTTCATTGTTTCTTACAGTGCACTGGGTTGAAAAACATTTTAACAGGATCTATTGAAGAGGGTATATGGTTATGAAACAGGGACTTCTTGAAATGCACTCCTACGCTCTACCACTGACATAAACCCTTGAATGCTGAAAACTGCCCTTTTTTAAAAAGGTGATAGAGTGGGTGACTGTATGGAACTTGTAGAACTAATGACATCAGTGCACTTCTGGTCAGCTGTACAAATTAATACATTTCATTAAGGGCATATTATTGGTTTCCACCACAGTTTTATAACATTCATGTGATCTTCCAATGGACTATTTCAAACTGATCATATCACAAGTAGAACTTGGGTGAATGTAAAACACAGCTTGTATCATATGAAGAAATCCTAAACAGCTTAATGGTGCTTACCCTATGTTTCAGGTGATGATCAGGAGTATTTCAAATGTAGAAATGTGTTGCTCATTACATAAAATGCTAAGATTGTAAATGTTTACTTCAATTTATTTAAAAAATATTTCTACAGGTAAAGCAGTTGGACAAGGGGGCACCCAGATTTGAACTAGGGACCTCTTGATCTGCAGTGAAATGCTCTCCCCCTGAGCTATAACCCCATTTCTGAAATGTTCACCTTTATTTATTCAGTAATATGTATAAAGTGGAAGCAACATGCAATCACCATCAAAGCAATTCATTTTCAGCCACCAAACCCTCCTTATAAGTATAAGGGGTACATAAGATGTCCTTTATCTGCCTTGGTAAAATACAGAGAGGTTTCCATTGCAAGAATTCATACATTTTGTATCACATGTAGATCTTGGAACATGGAAAAAAAACTTTTGTCAAATGCACAAATTCTGCAAAACGTAACTGCTTCTCTACTGCAGTTTGTTGATTTTGTGCTAAGAGCATAGTTAAACCCAATTGTTCATTGTTTTTTATATGAAATGATAATATATCCTATTGTTTCTTACAGTACATTGGGTTGAAAAACATTTTAACAGGATGTATTGACGAGGGTATATGGTTATGAAACAGGGACTTCTTGAACTGCACTCCTACGCTCTACCATTGCGTTAAACCCTTGAATGCTGAAAACTGCCCTTTTTTAAAAACGTGATAGAGTGGGTGACTGTATGGAACTTGTAGAACTAATGACATCAGTGCACTTCTGGTCAGCTGTACAAATTAATACATTTCATTAAGGGCATTTTATTGGTTTCCACCACAGTTTTATAACATTCATATGAGCTTCCAATGGACTATTTCAAACTGATAATATCACCAGTAGAACTTGGGTGAATGTAAAACACAGCTTGTATCATATGAAGAAATCCTCGACAGTTTCATGGTGTTTACCCTATGTTTCAGGAGATGATCAGGAGTATTTCAAATGTAGAAATGTGTTGCTCATTACATAAAATGCTAAGATTGTAAATGTTTTCTTCAATATATTTAATTAAAATAATATTTCTACAGGTAAAACAGTTGAACACGGGGGCACCCAGATTTGAACTAGGGACCTCTTGATCTGCAGTCAAATGCTCTACCACTGAGCTATACCCCCAGTTCTGAAAAGTTCACCTTTATTAATTCAGCAATATGTACAAAGTGCAAGCAACATGCAATCACCATCAAAGCAAAGCATTTTCAGCCACCAAACCCTCCTTATAAGTATATGGGGTGCGAAGGATGTCCTTTATCTGCCTTGGTAAAATACAGTGAGGTTGCCATTGCAAGAATTCATACATTTCGTATCACATGTAGATCTTGGAAATGGAAAAAAATCTTTTGTCAAATGCAAAAATTCTGCAAAATGTAACTGCTTCTCTACTGCACTTTGTTGATTTTCTGCTAAGAGCATAGTTAAACCCAATTGTTCATTGTTTTGTATATGAAATGATGATATATCCTATTGTTCTTACAGTGCATTGGGTTGAAAAACATTTTAACAGGATCTATTGAAGAGGGTATATGGTTATGAAACAGGGACTTCTTGAACTACACTCCTACGCTCTACCAGTGACATAAACCCTTCAATGTTGAAAACTGCCCTTTTTTAAAAAGGTGATAGAGTGGGTGACTGCATGGAACTTGGAGAACTAATGACATCAGTGCACTTCGGGTCATCTGTACAAATTAATACATTTCATTAAGGGCATATTATTGGTTTCCACCACAGTTTTATAACATTCATATAAGCTTCCAATGGACTATTTCAAACTGATAATATCACCAGTAGAACTTGGGTGAATGTAAAACACAGCTTGTATCATATGAAGAAATCCTAAACAGCTTAATGGTGTTTACCCTATGTTTCAGGTGATGATCAGGAGTATTTCAAATGTAGAAATGTGTTGCTCATTACATAAAATGCTAATATTGTAAATGTTTACTTCAATTTATTTAATTAAAAAAATATTTCTACAGGTAAAGCAGTTGGACAAGGGGGCACCCAGATTTGAACAAGGGACCTCTTGATCTGCAGTGAAATGCTCTACCCCTGAGCTATAACCCAATTCCTGAAATGTTCACCTTTATTTATTCAGTAATATGTATAAAGTGGAAGCACCATGCAATCACCATCAAATCAATTCATTTTCATCCACCAAACCCTCCTTATAAGTATAAGGGGTACAAAAGATGTCCTTTATCTGCCTTGGTAAAATACAGTGAGGTTTCCATTACAAGAATTCATACATTTTGTATCACATGTAGATCTTGGAACATGGAAAAAAAACTTTTGTCAAATGCACAAATTCTGCAAAACGTAACTGCTTCTCTACTGCAGTTTGTTGATTTTGTGCTAAGAGCATAGTTAAACCCAATTGTTCATTGTTTTTTATATGAAATGATGATATATCCTATTGTTTCTTACAGTGCATTGGGTTGAAAAACATTTTAACAGGATCTATTGACAAGGGTATATGGTTATGAAACAGGGACTTCTTGAACTGCACTCCTACGCTCTACCACTAAGTTAAACCCTTGAATGCTGAAAACTGCCCTTTTTAAAAAGGTGTTAGAGTGGGTGACTGTATGGAACTTGTAGAACTAATGACATCAGTGCACTTCTGGTCAGCTGTACAAATTAATACATTTCATTAAGGGCATATTATTGGTTTCCACCACAGTTTTATAACATTCATATGAGCTTCCAATGGACTATTTCAAACTAATCATATCACCAGTAGAACTTGGGTGAATGTAAAACACAGCTTGTATTGTCGGGGGGAAATTCTGCCCGGGTCGGCCGGGCCGTCCGCAGACCTCCGGGCAGGGAGGCCCCAACTCCTCCCGTATATCCCAAAAGAGATAGAGTATGAGACACACGCAAGAAGCAAGGTGACTCTGCTGTTTATTAGACAAAAACGGCAGGGATGGGTCAAGGATCGTACGCGTCCGTCCTGACACACACACAATCATGGGGCTCGCAGGCCCTTTTTACCTTAGTATGACGCGCTACTTGCGTCACATTGGAAAGTTAGCACAAAACCTATCGCCACTCTTAATTGGTTGCTCGAGTGGTAGGGTTAGTATAGCATACGTATAGAGAACAATATTAGTGGACAAGGGTTAGTCAGGTGATATATCTGGGTTTTCCCTACAATTAGATACATGAGAATTGTTACATGAAGACCCCTGATGATTGGTTAATGTTAATGGCGTCAGTGATAATAGCCCCATGTTCTGATTGGTGTGCTCGCGAGCCTCCCAATCTGGAACCATCGCTGTTCCCAGCTCTCGGTGCACCTATCATTTGCAACATTGTTTCACTATGAGTACGTGCAGACAATGTGAGGACTTATTCATATGCTGGAAGGCCGACTACTCCCACTGTCACAGATGTCCATTGAGCCTTTTTAATTGTATCTGCCTGTGTCTTGTAACAAGGGATCCAGACGCCTTCTTCCTCCTGGGTTTGGCATCCTGTCAGGTTCGGCTTGGTCACGTGAAGTGGGACCGTGTTTGAGGCAGAATTCTGCACAATTAATATTGTTTTTCCACTGTGTGCCTGGGTTAATTTGCAGGTGTGACTTTAACGTTGGTGCGCGGCGTGCGAGGTTGCAACATTGTGCCCTTGATGGTCTGCTTTCGGAATGTGCGTTTGCAACATTGCGACCTTGGCTGTCTGCTTTCGCCGGGCTCATTCTGCAGGATCAGCAACCTGACTCTCGTTCTTTTAATGTCCATGGAAGCTCTTGCTTGCGGCCTACTTAGGCCTGGTGTATAGGTGGAACCGTTTGATGCACAGGCGTTTTAGGTTATAGTATCATATTGTCTTATCCCCAGTATCGTGTCTTCATTATATTTCTCATTATGGCACCTGTTTTAGGAGAAGCGTAAGCAAGCTCTTTAGATGGGTTCATGATGCGTCTTGCGTTTCTGCATTTTGGGAGTCTATGTGGTAAATAATAAAGATGCACGTCCGTGAGTATGTCTGTCGCCTACGTCATAGCACTGAGTATATTCTTCGTGTAGATTGGTGCAGGAGTGTCCAATGTGTATATTTGCACAGGTGTGCTGACCGTTGGCTAGGTCGTCATGGCATCTCTAACGACGTGTAGGTTTTAGTCTAGTTGATCCGCGCCGCAGGTGTCGGCATGGGCAGGGCGGGCTGCTGGGCAGGCAGATGGACACATCCGTATGTTCCTGTACCAGGGTATTTGGTCGTCTGATAGATGGGCAAACTCTTCTCGTGGCGGGTGCCTGGGCCGTGATCCTTTAGGCCAGGCGCGAGAGGGGAAGGACGGGAGCCTGTTTTTCCATTCTCCCACTTCAGTCCCCCCTCTGGTCGACTTGTCGACCACATACATATCCTTTTCGTTATCTCCTCTTACTCTCCATATCTTAGTTATTCCTCCTAAATGTCCATAGTGGTTCACATGATCTTCAAATGACCAATACATATATTCACAGGTTCCTCCAGGAGTACAGAATACCCATTTCCCTATGTAACTCCTGGGGTTTCTTGGGTTCTCGATCTTCACAGATGGTGGGTCCAGGTGGTTGGTGATGATCTGGTTGCGCAACTTCTCTCTCTCTTGTATGATTGTGCCTGTGTGTTGGCCGATATCTGCTAGCATCAAGGGGTGCATACCGACCATTTCAAACAACTCGTCAGTGGTGCGTGCCTTCCGGGCCTTCCAAAATCTTAGTATGATCAGTATAGCTCCAGCCAAAATAGTACAACCAACTATAATTTTCAGTCCATCTGACAGCCAAGATGGCATCCATGACCATATTATTGAAAACCAGCTCTCATCCTTTTTCACACCTTTACTTTCATCCATCATTTTGGAGTGCATCTGGGCCAATTGTGAAACTGCTTCTGTCAGTGTACCGTTGTCAGCATCGTTGGCAGGAATGAACGTGCAGCATGATTGTCCTATCTTTGCGCAACTCCTCCTTCCATGGCTGTGAGGAGGTCCAATACATATCTGTTCTGAAGTGCTACCATCCTTATAGCTCGCAGCTCCTCTTTTATTGCGTTAAATCCATTTACTGTAGAATTGATGGTCATCATTAGTTCCCATCTAGTTATCTGGAGCCATTTTGCGTTGGCGTAAGCCTGCAGTCCCGGATGTATTATTGAGGAGAAGAACATTGCTGCTCTGCTGAATAGTCTGTGTTCTGGCGGAATTGAAGTGAGTGCCGTTTCCAACCTTCCCCATAGGTAATTTCCTGTCAGAGGTTCTCCTTGTCTTTTCCTTCTATTTAGGACAGTATTATTGCCGTTGGTCCTGTTCCCTGGCTCCTCCTGAGGTGTTGCAGATCTCTTCTTCCTCTTGTCCCCTTCATCCATTTTGGGAAAGTTCGCCACATTCACATGCTTCTGGGGTACCACTAGTGATGGTACATTGACGTGCACCATCGTGCATACACCATTCCACAGAGGGGGCAGTGTGTGGTATGCCTTTTCTCCACAGGCCCAGTAATGGTCCATTATCACTGCTGTTCCTGCTCCCCCCTCGGGTAACTCCATCACGCTTGCACAGTTGGTATTGTATCCTACGTCCACCTCTCCTTATAAGTATAAGGGGTACATAAGATGTCCTTTATCTGCCTTGGTAAAATACAGAGAGGTTTCCATTGCAAGAATTCATACATTTTGTATCACATGTAGATCTTGGAACATGGAAAAAAAACTTTTGTCAAATGCACAAATTCTGCGAAACGTAACTGCTTCTCTACTGCAGTTTGTTGATTTTGTGCTAAGAGCATAGTTAAACCCAATTGTTCATTGTTTTTTATATGAAATGATGATATATCCTATTGTTTCTTACAGTGCATTGGGTTGAAAAACATTTTAACAGGATCTATTGACAAGGGTATATGGTTATGAAACAGGGACTTCTTGAACTGCACTCCTACGCTCTACCACTAAGTTAAACCCTTGAATGCTGAAAACTGCCCTTTTTAAAAAGGTGTTAGAGTGGGTGACTGTATGGAACTTGTAGAACTAATGACATCAGTGCACTTCTGGTCAGCTGTACAAATTAATACATTTCATTAAGGGCATATTATTGGTTTCCACCACAGTTTTATAACATTCATATGAGCTTCCAATGGACTATTTCAAACTAATCATATCACCAGTAGAACTTGGGTGAATGTAAAACACAGCTTGTATTGTCGGGGGGAAATTCTGCCCGGGTCGGCCGGGCCGTCTGCAGACCTCCGGGCAGGGAGGCCCCAACTCCTCCCGTATATCCCAAAAGAGATAGAGTATGAGACACACGCAAGAAGCAAGGTGACTCTGCTGTTTATTAGACAAAAACGGCAGGGATGGGTCAAGGATCGTACGCGTCCATCCTGACACACACACAATCGTGGGGCTCGCAGGCCCTTTTTACCTTAGTATGACGCGCTACTTGCGTCACATTGGAAAGTTAGCACAAAACCTATCGCCACTCTTAATTGGTTGCTCGAGTGGTAGGGTTAGTATAGCATACGTATAGAGAACAATATTAGTGGACAAGGGTTAGTCAGGTGATATATCTGGGTTTTCCCTACAATTAGATACATGAGAATTGTTACATGAAGACCCCTGATGATTGGTTAATGTTAATGGCGTCAGTGATAAGAGCCCCATGTTCTGATTGGTGTGCTCGCGAGCCTCCCAGTCTGGAACCATCGCTGTTCCCAGCTCTCGGTGCACCTATCATTTGCAACATTGTTTCACTATGAGTACGTGCAGACAATGTGAGGACTTATTCATATGCTGGAAGGCCGACTACTCCCACTGTCGCAGATGTCCATTGAGCCTTTTTAATTGTATCTGCCTGTGTCTTGTAACGAGGGATCCAGACGCCTTCTTCCTCCTGGGTTTGGCATCCTGTCAGGTTCGGCTTGGTCACGTGAAGTGGGACCGTGTTTGAGGCACAATTCTGCACAATTAATATTGTTTTTCCACTGTGTGCCTGGGTTAATTTGCAGGTGTGACTTTAACATTGGTGCGCGGCGTGCGAGGTGCAACATTGTGCCCTTGATGGTCTGCTTTCGGAATGTGGGTTTGCAACATTGCGACCTTGGCTGTCTGCTTTCGCCGGGCTCATTCTGCAGGATCAGCAACCTTCTCGTTCTTTTAATGTCCATGGAAGCTCTTGCTTGCGGCCTACTTAGGCCTGGTGTATAGGTGGAACCGTTTGATGCACAGGCGTTTTAGGTTATAGTATCATATTGTCTTATCCCCAGTATCGTGTCTTCATTATATTTCTCATTATGGCACCTGGTTTTAGGAGAAGCGTAAGCAAGCTCTTTAGATGGGTTCATGATGCGTCTTGCGTTTCTGCATTTTGGGAGTCTATGTGGTAAATAATAAAGATGCACGTCCGTGAGTATGTCTGTCGCCTACGTCATAGCACTGAGTATATTCTTCGTGTAGATTGGTGCAGGAGTGTCCAATGTGTATATTTGCACAGGTGTGCTGACCGTTGGCTAGGTCGTCATGGCATCTCTAACGACGTGTAGGTTTTAGTCTAGTTGATCCGCGCCGCAGATGTCGGCATGGGCAGGGCGGGCTGCTGGGCAGGCAGATGGACACATCCGTATGTTCCTGTACCAGGGTATTTGGTCGTCTGATAGATGGGCAAACTCTTCTCGTGGCGGGTGCCTGGGCCGTGATCCTTTAGGCCAGGCGCGAGAGGGGAAGGACAGGAGCCTGTTTTTCCATTCTCCCACTTCAGTCCCCCCTCTGGTCGACTTGTCGACCACATACATATCCTTTTCGTTATCTCCTCTTACTCTCCATATCTTAGTTATTCCTCCTAAATGTCCATAGTGGTTCACATGATCTTCAAATGACCAATACATATATTCACAGGTTCCTCCAGGAGTACAGAATACCCATTTCCCTATGTAACTCCTGGGGTTTCTTGGGTTCTCGATCTTCACAGATGGTGGGTCCAGGTGGTTGGTGATGATCTGGTTGCGCAACTTCTCTTTCTCTTGTATGATTGTGCCTGTGTGTTGGCCGACATCTGCTAGCATCAAGGGGTGCATACCGACCATTTCAAGCAACTCGTCAGTGGTGCGTGCCTTCCGGGCCTTCCAAAATCTTAGTATGATCAGTATAGCTCCAGCCAAAATAGTACAACCAACTATAATTTTCAGTCCATCTGACAGCCAAGATGGCATCCATGACCATAATATTGAAAACCAGCTCTCATCCTTTTTCACACCTTTACTTTCATCCATCATTTTGGAGTGCATCTGGGCCAATTGTGAAACTGCTTCTGTCAGTGTACCGTTGTCAGCATCGTTGGCAGGAATGAACGTGCAGCATGATTGTCCTATCTTTGCGCAACTCCTCCTTCCATGGCTGTGAGGAGGTCCAATACATATCTGTTCTGAAGTGCTACCATCCTTATAGCTCGCAGCTCCTCTTTTATTGCGTTAAATCCATTTACTGTAGAATTGATGGTCATCATTAGTTCCCATCTAGTTATCTGGAGCCATTTTGCGTTGGCGTAAGCCTGCAGTCCCGGATGTATTATTGAGGAGAAGAACATTGCTGCTCTGCTGAATAGTCTGTGTTCAAGCGGAATTGAAGTGAGTGCCGTTTCCGACCTTCCCCATAGGTAATTTCCTGTCAGAGGTTCTCCTTGTCTTTTCCTTCTATTTATGACAGTATTATTGCCGTTGGTCCTGTTCCCTGGCTCCTCCTGAGGTGTTGCAGATCTCTTCTTCCTCTTGTCCCCTTCATCCATTTTGGGAAAGTTCGCCACATTCACATGCTTCTGGGGTACCACTAGTGATGGTACATTGATGTGCACCATCGTGCATACACCATTCCACAGAGGGGGCAGTGTGTGGTATGCCTTTTCTCCACAGGCCCAGTAATGGTCCATTATCACTGCTGTTCCTGCTCCCCCCTCGGGTAACTCCATCACGCTTGCACAGTTGGTATTGTATCCTACGTCCACCTCTCCTTTATGTTGGTAGCATACCTTAGGCGCAGTCAGTGGCAGTATTGTTATTGGGTCTTCATCCGTCTCTATCCATGTGAGCATGGGCACGTACTTGATCCAAGTCGTCCAACATCTGTGGTTGTGTGCATCGATAGTCGAAATAGTTTCTTTTGTTACCATGTTGCTGCCAATCACTCCTATCTCCCATTTGTTGTCCAAGTACACCTTCCCTGTTATCGTCACTAGTGGCCTTTCCCAGCATCCTGGTTTACCAGGAACTTCAGTGGCGTACCAATCACATTGTAAATACTGCAGTGTTACTTTCTTTGTTTCCCCTTTTTCGGGACCGCTTGTTATGTATCTGAATGCTTCAGCATGTAAACTGCTCTTGTGGTAACTCAAATAAGTCTTGAGGAAATTGTTTTCATATGGGTATGAGTCTCGTGTTTTCCACACCATATGCACCACTGTCCCTTGAAATCTTCCTTTCGTTTGGAACAGTGCCAAGTATATTATGCATTGTGCTGTTTTTTCATCTACTTCTGTGGCAACGAATGTTCGAGAAGCGCTCATGGCGTATGGTATTAATGAGCAAACGTAGCAGCTGTCTTCTGTTTTCTGCTTACCGATGCGGGTCATGTGTTGGTACCATATGTTGTTTGAAACGTGTGCTGAATCTTGTATATAACTGTCAATACCTTTATTATCTGAGTATGTGCTGCGTTGAACTCTATTTTGCTTGTGTGCAATTTTACTAGTATCACCTGACGTAACACCTGTTGCAGCTGGGGATGGGGGTGTATTAGGTTTGGGTACAGCAATAAGATTTATAGCATAGCTGTACTGCCATACAGAGGCAGCCAAGAACCCGGTGATCATCAAAATCCCTATTATTTTTATTACACATGCTAATTTCACCGGCATTTTGCTCTTACCTTGCTGAGGTCCGCAGCGTATTCTTGCGACGTTAAAGTTGCCCGCCTGAAAATTCTCAATATGCTGGTTATTAAATGTTAGTTGTTGTTTTTAAGCTCTCCCTATCAAATAGTCATTCAGTGCCCAGGCGAAGAGCTGTTCCCACGCTAATCTAAGCAATCTATCTCTTAGGACAGGCAAGTATGGGTGGAGGTGGGGCATTGAATATTCTATGGCCAAGAGGAATGCTGTGTAGTAGACACGTACCCTTCTTCTTTTCAGGTACGTTGCCCTTTTTATTTCATATACAAATTGGTGTGGCAATTCTTCTGGGTAATTATCGTCTGAGGGTACCATCTACTCCTGGGCAGTGAATTTGTTAGTTATCTATTTACTTAGCAATACAATAATACGCAGTTCCTGCATGTGCGAGAGAACAGGAAAAAGAGCATTCACGTGTTTACATGTGTACGTGTGCAAGACAATGTCCTTTAGTTCAGTTATTACTGCAGTGGGGGTAGGGGTCAATGGGCAGGGGGTTTGGGGCTCAACAGGCGGAAGTATCTTTACTCTTTGAGCGTGTGATCATGGGGTGGGCAGTATGGGGATCACCCCTTTCTTCTTCAGTTATTGTCTCTGGGGAATCTGGGGAGTGACAGGGTATGGGAACACTTAGGCCGTTAGCTGTGGTAGAACTCTCTTCCTCCGTTGGTGATGTTGTTGTTGTTCTCCCAATGGACCTGTCGGTGGCGCTGGGGCGGGTCTGGAATTTGTAGATCTTTACATGGTGTAGATGGTTCCAAGCACGCTTGTCCTGTAGTGTTACTGCTCTCGTTGATACCTCCTCTACCAGATGGGGACCAGTGAATCGTGGATTATTCCACTTCCTGTTGAAATTGCGAAGTAGTACGTGGTCACCTTTAGCAATTTTACACAGTCTTTCCTTTTCCAATTCTTTATCTGCGTCTTCTTGTTGATTGCTGTTAGACCCGCCCCGTGTGCGCTCGAGCTGTTGAGACACAAACACTACACTAGTAATCAAAGAAGACACATATTGGTACGTTTCATCACCAAGAACACTCGCTGTACTCTCATGGTCGGTAAATGCTCTTGATGTTGGCGTTAGGGGAAGGCGCATTTGACGTCCGGTAACCACCTCGTGAGGGGTGAGGTGGTGGTCGGACCCTGGTCTATTCCTTAGCTCAAATAGGGCTAATGGAAGGCAATATAACCAACTCTTCTTTGTTGTTTGCTGTATCTTTGCAATTGCCTCCTTTAATAGGCCATTCAGGCGTTCACATACACCGTTGGCCTGTGGGTGGTATGCACATGCAAATTTATGCTTGATATTCAGCAAGGATGTGATGTGCTGGAACATTTCGTTTGCGAAATGTGGGCCATTGTCTGACCTTAACACCTCGCACACTCCCCACCTGGGGAAGACCTCCCTCACTAGGAATTTAGCTGCTCTAAATGCATCTGGGTGTGAACAGGGCCCTGCTTCAATCCACCTCGAGAATGGGCATACTACTACAATCATATACCTATTTCCTTGACATATGTTGATCATATCAACATAGTCAATATGGAGATGCCGGAAAGGTCCCTCTGGCCGGGGTATAGTACCTCTTATCACCTTTATTGTATGGCCGGCCGTAAACTGTTGACATGTGAGACAATTGCTGATAAAATTTGACACATGAGAATTTAACTCGGGGCAAAACCAGTCTTCCCTAATTCGTGCTGCAATTACTTCCTTGCCTGTGTGGGCTGGATAATGTAGTTGGCTCAGGGCGGTGTTCAAAAGTGCCAATGGTATTACAACCTTTCCAGTGTCACCCTGGCGCCATAGTGCGTCGGTTGGTGACATTGTGCATCCTCTTTTTAGCCATATTTCTTTTTCGGCCATTGGTGCAGCCGCTTGTAGCTCCATAATCTGTGTGGCTGGGAGATGGGTGTACCCTTCTCTTATCAACATCTCCTTAGCCATTCCCCTCCCTCTCCCTCTCTGTGACTCTGGGGGGTTCCATATCTCACCAAAGTATGCAGCATACTCCGCATGTGCGTCTGCTGCTGCATTCCCTTTCGAGATGTGGTCTTCACCATTGGTGTGTGCGGTGCATTTTACTAAAGCAAATTCTTGGGGGTCATTTATTACTTCAATTAGTTCAGCCAATAAGAGGGCATGTTGCACTGGAGTGCCATCAGCTCTCATAAACCCTCTTCTTCTCCATTTCAACAGCCCTGAGTGGACAGTGGATGTAACATATGCGCTGTCGGAGTATATGGTCACTCGTTTGTCAAAGCTTTCCTTCAACGCCAAGATCAGTGCGACTAATTCCGCTGCTTGAGCGGAGTAATGCTGTGGTAATTGTACACATTTCATTGCCACACACACCGGTACCTCCATCATTTTTACTACTGCTGCCCCAGTCCTCCTTATACCATCCCTTTGATCGATAGTTGATGACCCATCAATAAACAGGAGCTCACCTCCCTCTAGTGCGTTTTCTTCAACCTTTCTAGTACATGAGTTCATTTCAGTTATTTGCGTACAGTCATGGGCATAATCTCCCTCCTCAATTACTTCTGCTAGGAACCTTGCAGGGTTGACCGTGCTACATCTAACAATTGATAGTTCAGCTTTGGATAAAATGATCTCATAACCTGATGCTCTTTGCGTGGTTAGGGTGGACTTAGGTTTATTCAATATCGCAAATAGTGCATGTTCCACAAACAATGTAGTTGGGCACCCCATGGTGATTGCTGATGCTTTCTCTACCGCAAAAGCAGCTGCGGCGAGACCTTGTTCGCAAGGGAAGTGACCTAACATCACAGGATCTAAGTGGCCGCTGTAAAATGCTACTGGTTTGTAGCCCATGCTTGTTTTTTGAGCCAACACTGCTTTCATTACTGCTGAGTCGCAATGCGAAAATATAAAAAATTGTCGCTCATAGTCTGGGGATGCCAGTACCGGAGCAGTTGATATCGCATCTTTTAATTCATCAAACCCCTCTTTCATTTCCATCGTCCACCCCAGTTTTTTCTCCCCTTTATTAGCTTCTTTTAATGCCTCAAGCAGGGGTCCAATGTATGAACTGTAATCAAATACCCATGCTCTACAGTAGTTGCACAGCCCCAGGAACTGCTGCAGTTCCCTCACTGTTTGTGGCATTGGGGTGTTTGAAATGGCCTGTGCTCTTTGTGGTGCAATCTTTCTTCCATGTTGGGATATAAGCTGTCCAATGTAAAGTACCTGTTCTTGACAGTACTGTATCTTTTCCATGTCTACCTTGTAACCTTTTTCAGCCAATATTGTCAACATCTTTAAGGAATCCTCTCTGCATGTTCTTTCGTTCGTAGTGCAAATTATTATGTCATCCACATACTGCAACACTGTGCTTTCCACTTCAATGTTACCCAAATCCATCTTTATTACTCTATTGAAAATTGAGGGTGATTCGCAATACCCTTGTGGCAATCTGGTGTGCTTCCACTTTGTGTTTCTGTAAGTGAAGCTCGTCAGATCTTGTGAGTCTGGGTGCAATTGTATTGAGAAAAAAGCATTTTAAGGTCGATCACTGTAAATCGTGATGCTTCTGCTGGAATGCCACACAATATTGTGGCCGGGTTTGCTGCTACGGGATATTCTGCTTCTACTATGTTTTCAAGGGCCTGAGATCCTGTATGAAGCGCCAAGACCCCCCTTTAGCCTTGCGCACTGGGTATACAGCCGTGTTACATGGTGATTCTGAGGGGACCAATATGCCATTATTTATAAGGGCCGTTATGGTTTCATATATGCCCTCATCTGCTTCTTTTGATAGTGGGTACTGTTTCACTCTGGGGAGTATTGCACCTTTTTTCAATTTTATACTTACTCCCCCTATACTTTTTATGCACCCCACGTCATAGGGGCTAGTAGTCCACAATGATTTGGGTACCTTTGACATATCCTCCTTAAAGAAGGGGACTGGGGTGCATGCAGGTGCCTCAAGTGCCATTGCAATTTCCTGTGCTACTTGTTTGTAAGCCATATTTCCACACTCATCATAAACACCATTTCACCTTCCTCCTTTTCTTCTGAGAACAGCTCCTCATCTGACACCTGGGTGAGCCTACATCCTTCTGCTAATGCTATCAATGCCCTCCATGCTCTTCCTTCTCTGTCTTGGGCATGTACAGCAATGTAATCAGCTGTTGCAATAATGCTCTCAATCTCCATTAAAACCACCTTTCCTTCTGGTTCATTAACAGGTGTTTCTGGTCTGAACAGATAGGCTGCTGGCCTCCTCCATATGTTCCCTTCTATCCCTGGCATCCATGCAAATGCCATATCTGTTCCATACTGGAATAGTTCGCCATCTACTGGCTCCACCCTAATCGCTGTCTGTCCGCAGTATGCTTGCATAATCTGTCGTGCTGTGAGCATGTTAATCCCTGGAGTAGAACAAATTATGCCGTCCTCAGTAAAGGAGATTGTCATATTCAACCTGTTCATTATGTCTCTCCCCAGTATATTTACTGGTGAGGCACTATAATATAGAAGTGGAACTGACAGATCATAATCTCCAATAGATAAGGGAATGTTATCAGTAAAGGGAACCAACCCTCTAGCCCCAGAGAATCCTTGGGTGTTCATGGCTTCGCCTGACATCTTAAATTTACCTTCCCTTATGCAAGACCGGATCGCCCCGGTGTCAACAAGGAATGATAATTTTTTGTCACCTATCGTTACCTCTATGCGTGGTTCCTCCACACTATTAGGTGTTACTGACAGGATGGGACACACCAAGGCCGTCTGTGGGCTGTCCTATTGAGGGTACAACGATTGGCCATTTCCTGTGTAAGGGTTGTGTCCCAAGACCGTCACCCTACCCAGTTGGGTTGTTTGTGCTTGGGGTTGTTGTGCTGTCACTACCTGTTGTTGTGGCAGTGAATATGTCTGTGGCTGTTGTTGTGTTATTAGTTGTTGCTGTTCATGTCCCTGTTGCAACGTCTGCTGCTGCTGTATGCCCTGCTGTTCCTGTGAGGGCCTTGGTTGTCCCTGTTCACTCCATGATGGTGTTCCTGGTCTAACTCTACACGTGCGTGACATGTGCCCTAATAGTCCACAACTCCAACACACCGGTGGTTCTCTACTCTGCCATGGAAAGCTCCCTATGTTGTCCTGGTATACTGGTTGTCCTGTGGGGTAGGAATTTCTAAGTCCTCCCACCTGCTGTTGGGTGTTATATCCGTATCCTCTCCCTCTCATAATTCCTCCTCTCCCCCTGTTATAATTATAATACCCAGCTCCTTGCATTGGGTGTCCTCCTCCCATGTTGGTCGTGTATGGTTGGAGTTGGGTCACCTGTTGTGTTATAGTCTGTGAAGGTGGTATTTGGGAGGAATCTTGTGCAGCCACTACTTGTGTGGGGCTTTGGGTCATTGTTGTAGGCGTAGTTATTAGTGCCCCTTCCATTGTGTATCTAGTAAGCTTTTTCTGTACTTGTTTAGCCTCTTCCGTTTTCCTGTCCTCTTCCTTTTGTTTCATTTTTCCTTGCCATGTCCTGCAATGATGCACTATAGTCAGTTGTATTTCTGGCCATGGTTTTGCTTCCATTCCTACTACTTTCTTTAGTTGTTTCTGAACTCCTTCTGGGAGCCCTTGTACTAGTATATGATAAAATATTGCTGGTGTTTTATCCCATTGTTCTCTAGTTTCCATGCGCCACTTCTCTTGGATTTCCTGGATATAATCAACAGGATCTTCGTTCTCACGCATCTTGCGGGAGGTAATTGCTCCTATGTCTGACGTGTCTGGGTACTGTACCCTCAGTGCCTGCCATAGTGCATGTCGGCAGTTTGCGAATGGTGCCCCATCATGCCATGTGTTTGTTATTGTTACACCATGGAATCCCGCTCTTTTCCAAATGTCATCCGCTCTATCCCCTAATATTGATATTAAAAGGCCCTTTACATCTCCTACTGCCAGTTTCTGTCCTGCGGTGTGTTTTTCCATTTCATATATCCACTTACCCGCACCTCCACTTAATGATGGGAGCCTGCATTTTATGTTTTCCCTATCTGTATGCTTCCAAGGGACATACTGTGGTCTAACCCCTCCTCTCTCCAGAAGTGGCATTAAGTTATGTCTCGCATTACCCTTTGTGTTCCATAATATCGAGTCCACACACCCTTCCTCCTCTTCCCTTTCTTCTACATTGTCAATTTCGTCTGTATTTCCCCTGCTCGTAACTCTTTCTTCTCCATTTTTTCCCCTTCTTCCATCATTTCCTGTATTTAATGTGGGCATGTGTATTCGTCCTTCCTGCCTGCGACTAGGGAGGTCTCTAAGCCGACATGCATAGGGTGTCAGTTCGTCTGTGAAGGGCGCGAGTTTTATTTTGCGTAACAAGCGTGAGGTGGTTGAGCATGTAGGGTGCGATGGGTGAGGGCGTGATGGGGATGGAGATGGTGCGGCCTCATGTGTCTGACTTTCCGCTATTCCTTGCTCTCCCTCCTCACTTCTCTCCAGCTCATCCTTTCTCCTACTGATCCATGGTGAGTCTGTGTTGGTCCGGGTGAGGTATAGTTTATCTAAACTTTCCCTTTCACTGTTTCTTCCTTCCTTCTCCACTCCTTCTTCTTCCTCACTACAAAAGTCAGGCATAAACGGCACCCCCCACTCGGTCTTTTTCCCCTTGATTGTTACTGTTTGTAAGTCTATTAGGTCCAGTTCTCCTGTTTCTCCTTTATCAACCGCTCCCCTTTGTGTTGATGTTGTTGCTACTTCTATGTTTCTATATACATACCCCATGCTTCACTCTCCCTTCTCCTATCTTCTCTTTCTCCTTCATTTCTCTCCTCCATCTCCCTACTATTTTCCTCCCTTTTCCTTTTTAATTCCTCCATCACTTCACTACTCATCTCTTCCAATATTCTTTCATCCTCTTTCTTCCTTTCCCATTTCACCCTTTCTTTTTCTACAATACTCTGTATCACCCTCCCTTCTTCATATTTCCTATTCGTTTCTGATAGTAATCTCCTCTTCCACATTGCCATTTCTTTTTCCTTTTCTTCTTCTTCCCTTTTCTTTTCTCGCAGCACTACTCTTGATACCCTTTCTGCTGCTGCTTTTACCCTTTCAGCTTCTCTCCTTTGCTCCTCATTTCGTTCCCTTATTTTTTCAATTCTTTCTTACCTTCTTTCCTTTTCCTCGCTCTCTCTCTCTCCTCCCTCTCGAGCTGCTTGATCAATTCATTCTGCTCATCCCTTAATTTTGCTAGTCGTTCCTCCAAAATCTCTTCCTTTTGTCGTAACAGCTCTTCCCCCCTCATTTCACTCTCCCTGGTATTATCCTCGTCTGTTTTCTTTACTACCTCCTTCTCTTCTCCTGTTAATGAACCTCGTAATTTGAATAATATCTGTGCAGCTACCCACTCATCATTTCCTATTTCCACAGTTTGTTCTTCTCCAGTTCTCCCCTCCCCTGCTTGCATCTTCCTATGAGCCACATATGGTGGAGGGCTGTATGCCGGGTTCGAGTATCCCTCAGCCGCCCTTAGCTGTCCTCTTTCTATTTCTCCTAATTCTCTTAAAGGGTACAACCCCCCTCCCTCTGCTTTCACTCCCTTCGCTAGGGGTATATCGTTGCTCGGTTCCTTTTTTATTTCATCTGATGTATTATTCTTTTCTCCTCCCTCTTGTCCGTTCCCCGTGTTCTTTGGGTCTTCACTCCCCTTTTTCCCATCCTCTCCTTCCTCCTTAATCTCTTTTTCTTCTGGTATTTCCCCCACAGTGAACATTCCATTTGGTCCTGGTCGGGACCCTTGGAACATCCTCCATAAGTTAAACACCTCCACGTGGTTTGCCAACTTCTTCCCTTTGTATGTATTGTGCAGATGGTTTAATAGTGAATGTTGGGCATATGGATCGAAGCTACCATTAGGCGGCCATGGTGTTATCATTTTGTTATCCGTCCCCTGGGTCCATTCTATGCTGTACTTAATCAGTTTCTCCCTATGGGGTGGCAGTGTGATACATATGTGTTGTAGTGGGGTAGTGAGGGTGTTCCCCCATCCTCCCGATCCTGTCCCGTATGACATAATAGCGCTCCACTTGTTACCCTTCCCCTATCTGGTAGTGGTTATCTCACTAGCAGTGTACAATATACAACCTTATATCGTTACCTGGCCCCGTAAGTTTCCGCTAAGGAAAATTACAAAAATATAGTATTTTACATTTGTATATTTTCTTCTGTCTTTCCTTCTTTATACGACACCCTTACGGCCCCCTGCGGCCGAGGCGCACGTAGCCCTCTGCGGCTGTGTACCCCTTATGATGTTCTTATACCGTCGTCCTATTTTCACGTGCTCCTCCTCCTTCTTCTACACTTGCCGTGGCCGGCGTTCTCCGTGCGCAGCCACGTCCCCCGTTTCGCCTTTCCTCGATCAACTCATTTACCGTTTATCTCCGCTTCCACTCCCTTACCACAGTTCTCTTCCCCACCACTCTCAAAAACGAAGATGCCTTGTGCTTGCGATATCCTATGAAAGCCCTATTGGTGACGTCACCGATCTCTTCGAGCTACTGGTAAATTCTTCATATATTCTTTAAGTTCAAAATACACTTGCAATCTACCCCCGTTAACCTTACAGCTGTCTTCCTGTCACTCCTGGAACAAGGTAATCAAATCAATGATATAATCGTACTGCGCACGCTGCGTCGCCTCACGTGTGATACGCCCCTCGACAGGAGGGCTTAACCAGCCAATTATCTTCCGTATTGGGCAACTAACTAGCTACCGCCTACAGGGAAACGTCATCTACCTATCGAGTGTCTTGCTCGAACAATAGGGATCCTCATCTACTCATTGATCAATAAATGCCAAATGGTAGGAAACCACACCCACCCACCCTTGCACGTAGTCGCGACCTAGGCCAATCAGTTTGTACGAGCGGCCGCACGTGATGTTTTCGTGCTCCGCCCCCCCCTTCGCGTAACGTAGCCGACTGCTCTCGCACTTGTTCGGCTACCATTCATTCCATTGCCAACACTAAATTGTCAAACCTTCGCCGCGCACCTGTGCAACACCTCCCGCCTCCCCTATTTAATTCCTCCCCCCTCCTTCACAATCTCACATTGCTTGTTGTGCGTGGCATGCTCACCAAGTTCTCTTTATGCGGGGCCGCTCGACTGCGTGCACCCCTCCAAGCGGCTCGCCACCTCCCCTCGTCTGGACCACGTCTGGACACTCGCCAACCGCGGGCGGGATACTTCTCAACCGGCTCCCGAGGGCCAATATCCGGATTGCGCTGTCCGGTCTTCTCGCAGCTCCGCGATGGTCCTGTAGTCCTCAGAAGGGGGCAACGGCAGAGGGTGCCGCGCCGCCGGGCCTCCTCGCAACGGGAGCACCTGGAAAAAGTAAAAATAAAAAGCAGATCTTAAACAGATCTCAGCAGTGCCTCCAACTTGTCGGGGGGAAATTCTGCCGGGGTCGGCCGGGCCGTCCGCAGACCTCCGGGCAGGGAGGCCCCAACTCCTCCCGTGTATCCCAAAAGAGATAGAGTATGAGACACACGCAAGAAGCAAGGTGACTCTGCTGTTTATTAGACAAAAACGGCAGGGATGGGTCAAGGATCGTACGCGTCCGTCCTGACACACACACAATCGTGGGGCTCGCAGGCCCTTTTTACCTTAGTATGACGCGCTACTTGCGTCACATTGGAAAGTTAGCACAAAACCTATCGCCACTCTTAATTGGTTGCTCGAGTGGTAGGGTTAGTATAGCATACGTATAGAGAGCAATATTAGTGGACAAGGGTTAGTCAGGTGATATATCTGGGTTGTCCCTACAATTAGATACATGAGAATTGTTACATGAAGACCCCTGATGATTGGTTAATGTTAATGGCGTCAGTGATAAGAGCCCCATGTTCTGATTGGTGCGCTCACGAGCCTCCCAGTCTGGGACCATCGCTGTTCCCAGCTCTCGGTGCACCTATCATTTGCAACATTGTTTCACTATGAGTATGTGCAGACAATGTGAGGACTTATTCATAAGCTGGAAGGCCGACTACTCCCACTGTCGCAGATGTCCATTGAGCCTTTTTAATTGTATCTGCCTGTGTCTTGTAACGAGGGATCCAGACGCCTTCTTCCTCCTGGGTTTGGCATCCTGTCAGGTTCGGCTTGGTCACGTGAAGTGAGACCGTGTTTGAGGCAGAATTCTGCACAATTAATATTGTTTTTCCACTGTGTGCCTGGGTTAATTTGCAGGTGTGACTTTAACGTTGGTGCGCGGCGTGCGAGGTTGCAACATTGTGCCCTTGATGGTCTGCTTTCGGAATGTGGGTTTGCAACATTGCGACCTTGGCTGTCTGCTTTCGCCGGGCTCATTCTGCAGGATCAGCAACCTGACTCTCGTTCTTTTAATGTACATGGAAGCTCTTGCTTGCGGCCTACTTAGGCCTGGTGTATAGGTGGAACCGTTTGATGCACAGGCGTTTTAGGTTATAGTATCATATTGTCTTATCCCCAGTATCGTGTCTTCATTATATTTCTCATTATGGCACCTGGTTTTAGGAGAAGCGTAAGCAAGCTCTTTAGATGGGTTCATGATGCGTCTTGCGTTTCTGCATTTTGGGAGCCTATGTGGAAAATAATAAAGATGCACGTCTGTGAGTATGTCTGTCGCCTACGTCATAGCACTGAGTATATTCTTCGTGTAGATTGGTGCAGGAGTGTCCAATGTGTATATTTGCACAGGTGTGCTGACCGTTGGCTAGGTCGTCATGGCATCTCTAACGACGAGTAGGTTTTAGTCTAGTTGATCCGCGCCGCAGGTGTCGGCATGGGCAGGGCGGGCTGCTGGGCAGGCAGATGGACATATCCGTATGTTCCTGTACCAGGGTATTTGGTCGTCTGGTAGATGGGCAAACTCTTCTCGTGGCGGGTGCCTGGGCTGTGATCCTTTAGGCCAGGCGCGAGAGGGGAAGGACGGGAGCCTGTTTTTCCATTCTCCCACTTCAGTATCATATGAAGAAATCCTAAACAGCTTAATGGTGTTTACCCTATGTTTCAGGTGATGATCAGGAGTATTTCAAATGTAGAAATGTGTTGCTCATTACATAAAATCCTAAGATTGTAAATGTTTTCTTCAATTTATTTAATTAAAAAAATATTTCTACAGGTAAAACAGTTGGACAAGGGGGCACCCAGATTTCAACTAGGGACCACTTGATCTGCAGTCAAATGCTCTACCACTGAGCTATACCCCCAGTTCTGAAAAGTTCACCTTTATTATTTCAGTAATATGTACAAAGTGCAAGCAACATGCAATCACCATCAAGGCAAAGCATTTTCAGCCACCAAACCCTCCTTATAAGTATATGGGGTGCGAAGGATGTCCTTTATCTGCCTTGGTAAAATACAGTGAGGTTTCCATTGCAAAAATTCATACATTTCGTATCACATGTAGATCTTGGAACATGGAAAAAAAATCTTTTGTCAAATGCAAAAATTCTGCAAAATGTAACTGCTTCTCTACTGCAGTTTGTTGATTGTATGCTAAGAGCATAGTTAAACCCAATTGTTCATTGTTTTGTATAAGAAATTATGATATATCCTATTGTTTCTTACAGTGCATTGGGTTGAAAAACATTTTAACAGGATCTATTGAAGAGGGTATATTGTTATGAAACAGGGACTTCTTGAACTACACTCCGACACTCTACCACTGACATAAACCCTTCAATGTTGAAAACTGCCCTTTTTTAAAAAGGTGATAGAGTGGGTGACAGCATGGAACTTATAGAACTAATGACATCAGTGCAATTCTGGTCATCTGTACAAATTAATACATTTCATTAAGGGCATATTATTGGTTTCCACCACAGTTGTATAACATTCATGTGATCTTCCAATGGACTATTTCAAACTGATCATATCACCAGTAGAACTTGGGTGAATGTAAAACACAGATTGTATCATATGAAGAAATGCTAAACAGCTTAATGGTGTTTACCCTATGTTTCAGGTGATGATCAGGAGTATTTCAAATGTAGAAATGTGTTGCTCATTACATAAAATGCTAAGATTGTAAATATTTACTTCAATTTATTTAATTAAAAAAAAAATTCTACAGGTAAAACAGTTGGACAAGGGGGCACCCAGATTTGAACTAGGGACCTTTTGATCTGCAGTGAAATGCTCTACCCCTGAGTTTTACCCCCATTTCTGAAATGTTCACCTTTATTTATTCAGTAATATGTACAAAGTGGAAGCAACATGCAATCACCATCAAAGCAATGCATTTTCAGCCACCAAACCCTCCTTATAAGTATAAGGGGTACAAAAGATGTCCTTTATCTGCCTTGGTAAAATACAGTGAGGTTTCCATTGCAAGAAATCATACATTTCGTATCACATGTAGATCTTCGAACATGGAAAAAAAATCTTTTTTCAAATGCACAAATTCTGCAAAATGTAACTGCTTCTCTACTGCAGTTAGTTGATTTTGTGCTAAGAGCATAGTTAAACTCAATTGTTCATTGTTTTGTATATGAAATGATGATATATCCTATTGTTTCTTACAGTGCATTGGGTTGAAAACATTTTAACAGGATCTATTGAAGAGGGTATATGGTTATGAAACAGGGACTTCTTGAAAAGCACTCCTACGCTCTACCACTGACATAAACCCTTCAATGTTGAAAACTGCCCTTTTTTAAAAAGGTGATAGAGTGGGTGACTGCATGGAACTTGTAGAACTAATGACATCAGTGCACTTCTGGTCATCTGTACAAATTAATACATTTCATTAAGGGCATATTATTGGTTTCCACCACAGTTGTATAACATTCATGTGATCTTCCAATGGACTATTTCAAACTGATCATATCACCAGTAGAACTTGGGTGAATGTAAAACACAGATTGTATCATATGAAGAAATGCTAAACAGCTTAATGGTGTTTACCCTATGTTTCAGGTGATGATCAGGAGTATTTCAAATGTAGAAATGTGTTGCTCATTACATAAAATGCTAAGATTGTAAATGTTTTCTTCAATTTATTTAATTAAAAAAATATTTCTACAGGTAAAACAGATGAACAAAGGGGCACCCAGATTTGAACTAGCGACTTCTTGATCTGCAGTCAAATGCTCTACCACTGAGCTATATCCCCAGTTCTGCAAAGTTCACCTTTATTAATTCTGTAATATGTACAAAGTGCAAGCAACATGCAATCACCATCAAAGCAATGCATTTTCAGCCACCAAACCCTCCTTATAAGTATATGGGGTGCGAAGGATGCCCTTTATCTGCCTTGGTAAAATACAGTGAGGTTTCCATTGCAAGAATTCATACATTTCGTATCACATGTAGATCTTGAAAAATGGAAAAAAAACTTTTGTCAAATGCACAAATTCTGCAACATGTAACTGCTTCTCTACTGCAGTTTGTTGATGTTGTGCTAAGAGCATAGTTAAACCCAATTGTTCATTGTTTTGTATATGAAATGATGATATATCCTATTGTTTCTTACAGAGCATTGGGTTGAAAAACATTTTAACAGGATCTATTGAACAGGGTGTATGGTTATGAAACAGGGACTTCTTGAACTACACTCCTACGCTCTACCACTGACATAAACCCTTCAATGTTGAAAACTGCCCTTTTTTAAAAAGGCGATAGAGTGGGTGACTCTATGGAACTTGTAGAACTAATGATATCAGTGCACTTATGGTCAGCTGTACAAATTAATAAATTTCATTAAGGGCATATTATTGGTTCCCACCACAGTTTTATAACATTCATGTGATCTTCCAATGGACTATTTCAAACTGATCATATCACCAGTAGAACTTGGGTGAATGTAAAACACAGCTTGTATCATATGAAGAAATCCTAAACAGCTTAATGGTGTTTACCCTATGTTTCAGGTGATGATCAGGAGTATTTCAAATGTAGAAATGTGTTGCTCATTACATAAAATGCTAAGATTGTAAATATTTACTTCAATTTATTTAATTAAAAAAAAAATTCTACAGGTAAAACAGTTGGACAAGGGGGCACCCAGATTTGAACTAGGGACCTTTTGATCTGCAGTGAAATGCTCTACCCCTGAGTTATACCCCCATTTCTGAAATGTTCACCTTTATTTATTCAGTAATATGTACAAAGTGGAAGCAACATGCAATCACCATCAAAGCAATGCATTTTCAGCCACCAAACCCTCCTTATAAGTATAAGGGGTACAAAAGATGTCCTTTATCTGCCTTGGTAAAATACAGTGAGGTTTCCATTGCAAGAAATCATACATTTCGTATCACATGTAGATCTTCGAACATGGAAAAAAAATCTTTTTTCAAATGCACAAATTCTGCAAAATGTAACTGCTTCTCTACTGCAGTTAGTTGATTTTGTGCTAAGAGCATAGTTAAACTCAATTGTTCATTGTTTTGTATATGAAATGATGATATATCCTATTGTTTCTTACAGTGCATTGGGTTGAAAACATTTTAACAGGATCTATTGAAGAGGGTATATGGTTATGAAACAGGGACTTCTTGAAAAGCACTCCTACGCTCTACCACTGACATAAACCCTTGAATGCTGAAAATTGCCCTTTTTTAAAAAGGTGATAGAGTGGGTGACTGTATGGAACTTGTAGAACTAATAACATCAGTGCACTTCTGGTCAGCTGTACAAATTAATACATTTCATTAAGGGCATATTATTGGTTTCCACCACAGTTTAATAACATTCATATGAGCTTCCAATGGACTATTTCAAACTAATCATATCACCAGTAGAACTTGGGTGAATGTAAAACACAGCTTGTATCATATGAAGAAATCCTAAACAGCTTAATGGTGTTTACCCTATGTTTCAGGAGATGATCAGGAGTATTTCAAATGTAGAAATGTGTTGCTCATTACATAAAATGCTAAGATTGTAAATGTGTTCTTCAATTTATGTAATTAAAATAATATTTCTACAGGTAAAACAGTTGAACAAGGGGGCACCCAGATTTCAACTAGGGACCTCTTGATCTGCAGTCAAATGCTCTACCACTGAGCTATACCCCCAGTTCTGAAAAGTTCACCTTTATTAATTCAGTAATATGTACAAAGTGCAAGCAACATGCAATCACCATCAAAGCAAAGCATTTTCAGCCACCAAACCCTCCTTATAAGTATATGGGGTGCGAAGGATGTCCTTTATATGCCTTGGTAAAATACAGTGAGGTTTCCATTGCAAGAATTCATACTTTTCGTATCACATGTAGATCTTGGAACATGGAAAAAAAAAATGTGTCAAATGCAAAAATTCTGCAAAATGTAACTGCTTCTCTACTGCAGTTTGTTGATTTTGTGCTAAGAGCATAATTAAACCCAATTGTTCATTGTTTTTTATATGAAATGAAGATATATCCTATTGTTTCTTACAGTGCATTGGGTTGAAAAACATTTTAACAGGATCTATTGACGAGGGTATATGGTTATGAAACAGGGACTTCTTGAACTGCACTCCTACGCTCTACCACTGAGTTAAACCCTTGAATGCTGAAAACTGCCCTTTTTTAAAAAGGTGATAGAGTTGGTGACTGTATGGAACTTCTAGAACTAATGACATCAGTGCACTTCTGGTCAGCTGTACAAATTAATACATTTCATTAAGGGCATATTATTGGTTTCCACCACAGTTTTATAACATTCATATGAGCTTCCAATGGACTATTTCAAACTGATAATATCACCAGTAGAACTTGGGTGAATGTACAACACAGCTTGTATCATATGAAGAAATCCTAAACAGTTTCATGGTGTTTACCCTATGTTTCTGGAGTATTTCAAATGTAGAAATGTGTTGCTTATTACATCAAATGCTAAGATAGTAAATGTTTTTTTCTACAGGTAAAACAGTTGAACAAGAGGGCGCACAGATTTGAACTAGGGACCTCTTGATCTGCAGTTAAATGCTCTACCACTGAGCTACACAGCCAGTTCCGAAAAGTTCACCTTTATTTATTCAGTAATATGTACAAAGTGGAAGCAACATGCAATCACCATCAAAGCAATGCATGTTCAGCCACCAAACCCTCCTTATAAGTATAAGGGGTGCGAAGGATGTCCTTCATCTGCCTTGGTAAAATACAGTGAGGTTTCCATTGCAAGAATTCATATATTTCGTATCACATGTAGATCTTGGAACATGGAAAAAAAATCTTTTGTCAAATGCACAAATTCTGCAAAATGTAACTGCTTCTCTACTGCAGTTTGTTGATTTTGTGCTAAGAGCATAGTTAAACCCAATTGTTCATTGTTTTGTATATGAAATGATGATATATCCTATTGTTTCTTACAGTGCATTGGGTTGAAAAACATTTTAACAGGATCTATTGAAGAGGGTATATGGTTATGAAACAGGGACTTCTTGAACTACACTCCTACGCTCTACTACTGACATAAACCCTTCAATGTTGAAAACTGCCCTTTTTTAAAAAAGGTGATAGAGTGGGTGACTCTATGGAACTTGTAGAACTAATGACATCAGTGCACTTCTGGTCAGCTGTACAAATTAATACATTTCATTAAGGGCATATTATTGGTTTCCACCACAGTTTTATAACATTCATATGAGCTTCCAATGGACTATTTTAAACTGGTCATATCACCAGTAGAACTTGGGTGAATGTAAAACACAGCTTGTATCATATGAAGAAATCCTAAACAGCTTAATGGTGTTTGCCCTATGCTTCAGGTGATGATCAGGAGTATTTCAAATGTAGAAATGTGTTGCTCATTACATAAAATGCTAAGATTGTAAATGTTTACTTCAATTTTTTTAATCAAAAAAATATTTCTACAGGTAAAACAGTTGGACAAGGAGGCACCCAGATTTGAACTAGGGACTTTTTGATCTGCCCTGAAATGCTCTACCCCTGAGCTATACCCCTATTTCGGAAATGTTCACCTTTATTTATTCAGTAATATGTACAAAGTGGAAGCAACATGCAATCACCATCAAAGCAATGCATTTTCAGCCACCAAACCCTCCTTATAAGTATAAGGGGTGCAAAAGATGTCCTTTATGTGCCTTGGTAAAATACAGTGAGGTTTCCATTGCAAGAATTCATACATTTCGTATCACATGTAGATCTTCGAACATGGAAAAAAAATCTTTTGTCAAATGCACAAATTCTGCAAAATGTAACTGCTTCTCTACTGCAGTTGATTTTGTGCTAAGAGCATAGTTAAACCAAATTGTTCATTGTTTTGTATATGAAATGATGATATATCCTATTGTTTCTTACAGTGCATTGGGTTGAAAACATTTTAACAGGATCTATTGAAGAGGGTATATGGTTATGAAACAGGGACTTCTTGAAAAGCACTCCTACGCTCTACCACTGACATAATCCCTTGAATGCTGAAAACTGCCCTTTTTTAAAAAGGTGATAGAGTGGGTGACTGTATGGAACTTGTAGAACTAATGACATCAGTGCACTTCTGGTCAGCTGTACAAATTAATACATTTCATTAAGGGCATATTATTGGTTTCCACCACAGTTTTATAACATTCATATGAGCTTCCAATGGACTATTTCAAACTAATCATATCACCAGTAGAACTTGGGTGAATGTAAAACACAGCTTGTATGATATGAAGAAATCCTAAACAGCTTAATGGTGTTTACCCTATGTTTCAGGTGATGATCAGAAGTATTTCAAATGTAGAAATGTGTTGCTCATTACATAAAATGCTAAGATTGTAAATGTTTACTTCAATTTATTTAATTAAAAAAATATTTCTACAGTTAAAACAGTTGGACAAGGGGGCACCCAGATTTGAAATAGGGACTTTTGATCTGCAGTGAAATGCTCTACCCCTGAGCTATACCCCCATTTCTGAAATGTTCCCCTTTATTTATTCAGTAATATGTACAAAGTGGAAGCAACATGCAATCACCATCAAAGCAATGCATCTTCAGCCACCAAACCCTCCTTATAAGTATAAGGGGTACACAAGATGTCCTTTATCTGCCTTGGTAAAATACAGTGAGGTTTCCATTGCAAGAATTCATACATTTCGTATCACATGTAGATCTTGGAACATGGAAAAAAAACTTTTGTCAAATGCACAAATTCTGCAAAATGTAACTGCTTCTCTACTGCAGTTTGTTGATTTTGTGCTAAGAGCATAGTTAAACCCAATTGTTCATTGTTTTGTATATGAAATGATGATATATCCTATTGTTTCTTACAGTGCATTGGGTTGAAAAACATTTTAACAGGATCTATTGAAGAGGGTATATGGTTATGAAACAGGGACTTCTTGAACTACACTCCTACGCTCTACTACTGACATAAACCCTTCAATGTTGAAAACTGCCCTTTTTTAAAAAAGGTGATAGAGTGGGTGACTCTATGGAACTTGTAGAACTAATGACATCAGTGCACTTCTGGTCAGCTGTACAAATTAATACATTTCATTAAGGGCATATTATTGGTTTCCACCACAGTTTTATAACATTCATATGAGCTTCCAATGGACTATTTTAAACTGGTCATATCACCAGTAGAACTTGGGTGAATGTAAAACACAGCTTGTATCATATGAAGAAATCCTAAACAGCTTAATGGTGTTTGCCCTATGCTTCAGGTGATGATCAGGAGTATTTCAAATGTAGAAATGTGTTGCTCATTACATAAAATGCTAAGATTGTAAATGTTTACTTCAATTTTTTTAATCAAAAAAATATTTCTACAGGTAAAACAGTTGGACAAGGAGGCACCCAGATTTGAACTAGGGACCTTTTGATCTGCCCTGAAATGCTCTACCCCTGAGCTATACCCCTATTTCGGAAATGTTCACCATTATTTATTCAGTAATATGTACAAAGTGGAAGCAACATGCAATCACCATCAAAGCAATGCATTTTCAGCCACCAAACCCTCCTTATAAGTATAAGGGGTGCAAAAGATGTCCTTTATCTGCCTTGGTAAAATACAGTGAGGTTTCCATTGCAAGAATTCATACATTTCGTATCACATGTAGATCTTCGAACATGGAAAAAAAAATCTTTTGTCAAATGCACAAATTCTGCAAAATGTAACTGCTTCTCTACTGCAGTTGATTTTGTGCTAAGAGCATAGTTAAACCAAATTGTTCATTGTTTTGTATATGAAATGATGATATATCCTATTGTTTCTTACAGTGCATTGGGTTGAAAAACATTTTAACAGGATCTATTGAAGAGGGTATATGGTTATAAAACAGGGACTTTTTGAACTACACTCCTACGCTCTACTACTGACATAAACCCTTCAATGTTGAAAACTGCCCTTTTTTAAAAAAGGTGATAGAGTGGGTGACTCTATGGAACTTGTAGAACTAATGACATCAGTGCACTTCTGGTCAGCTGTACAAATTAATACATTTCATTAAGGGCATATTATTGGTTTCCACCACAGTTTTATAACATTCATATGAGCTTCCAATGGACTATTTCAAACTAATCATATCACCAGTAGAACTTGGGTGAATGTAAAACACAGCTTGTATCATATGAAGAAATCCTAAACAGCTTAATGGTGTTTACCGTATGTTTCAGGTGATGATCAGGAGTATTTCAAATGTAGAAATGCTACATTACATAAAATGCTAAGATTGTAAATGTTTACTTCAATTTATTTAATTAAAAAAATATTTCTACAGGTAAAATAGTTGGACAAGGGGGCACCCAGATTTGAACTAGGGACTTTTGATCTGCAGTGAAATGCTCTACCCCTGAGCTATACCCCCATTTCTGAAATGTTCACCTTTATTTATTCAGTAATATGTACAAAGTGGAAGCAACATGCAATCACCATCAAAGCAATGCATTTTCAGCCACCAAACCCTCCTTATAAGTATAAGGGGTGCAAAAGATGTCCTTTATCTGCCTTGGTAAAATACAGTGAGGTTTCCATTGCAAGAATTCATACATTTCGTATCACATGTAGATCTTCGAACATGGAAAAAAAAATCTTTTGTCAAATGCACAAATTCTGCAAAATGTAACTGCTTCTCTACTGCAGTTGATTTTGTGCTAAGAGCATAGTTAAACCAAATTGTTCATTGTTTTGTATATGAAATGATGATATATCCTATTGTTTCTTACAGTGCATTGGGTTGAAAAACATTTTAACAGGATCTATTGAAGAGGGTATATGGTTATAAAACAGGGACTTTTTGAACTACACTCCTACGCTCTACTACTGACATAAACCCTTCAATGTTGAAAACTGCCCTTTTTTAAAAAAGGTGATAGAGTGGGTGACTCTATGGAACTTGTAGAACTAATGACATCAGTGCACTTCTGGTCAGCTGTACAAATTAATACATTTCATTAAGGGCATATTATTGGTTTCCACCACAGTTTTATAACATTCATATGAGCTTCCAGTGGACTATTTCAAACTAATCATATCACCAGTAGAACTTGGGTGAATGTAAAACACAGCTTGTATCATATGAAGAAATCCTAAACAGCTTAATGGTGTTTACCGTATGTTTCAGGTGATGATCAGGAGTATTTCAAATGTAGAAATGCTACATTACATAAAATGCTAAGATTGTAAATGTTTACTTCAATTTATTTAATTAAAAAAATATTTCTACAGGTAAAATAGTTGGACAAGGGGGCACCCAGATTTGAACTAGGGACTTTTGATCTGCAGTGAAATGCTCTACCCCTGAGCTATACCCCCATTTCTGAAATGTTCACCTTTATTTATTCAGTAATATGTACAAAGTGGAAGCAACATGCAATCACCATCAAAGCAATGCATCTTCAGCCACCAGACCCTCCTTATAAGTATAAGGGGTACAAAAGATGTCCTTTATCTGCCTTGGTAAAATACAGTGAGGTTTCCATTGCAAGAATTCATAAATTTCGTATCACATGTAGATCTTGGAACATGGAAAAAAAACGTTTGTCAAGTGCACAAATTCTGCAAAATGTAACTGCTTCTCTACTGCAGTTTCTTGATTTTGTGCTAAGAGCATAGTTAAACCCAATTGTTCATTGTTTTTTATATGAAATGATGATATATCCTTTTGTTTCTTACAGTACATTGGGTTGAAAAACATTTTAACAGGATCTATTGACGAGGGTATATGGTTATGAAACAGGGACTTCTTGAACTGCACTCCTACGGTCTACCACTGAGTTAAACCCTTGAATGCTGAAAACTGCCCTTTTTTTAAACGGTGATAGAGTGGGTGACTGTATGGAACTTGTCGAACTAATGACATCAGTGCACTTCTGGTCAGCTGTACAAATTAATACATTTCATTAAGGGCATATTATTGGTTTGCACCACAGTTTTATAACATTCATATGAACTTCCAATGGACTATTTCAAACTGATAATATCACCAGTAGAACTTGGGTGAATGTAAAACACAGCTTGTATCATATGAAGAAATCCTAAACAGTTTCATGATGTTTACCCTATGTTTCAGGAGATGATCAGGAGTATTTCAAATGTAGAAATGTGTTGCTTATTACATAAAATGCTAAGATTGTAAATGTTTTCTTCAATTTATGTAATTAAAAAAATATTTCTACAGGTAAAACAGTTGAACAAGGGGGCACCCAGATTTGAACTAGGGACCTTTTGAACTGCAGTCAAATGCTTTACCACTGAGCTATACCCCCATTTTTGAAATGTTCACCTTTATTTATTCAGTTATATGTACAAAGTGGAAGCAACATGCAATCACCATCAAAGCAATGCATTTTCAGCCACCAAACCCTCCTTATAAGTATAAGGGGTACAAAAGATGTCCTTTATCTGCCTTGGTAAAATACAGTGAGGTTTCCATTGCAAGAATTCATATATTTCGTATCACATGTAGATCTTCGAACATGGAAAAAAAAATCTTTTGTCAAATGCACAAATTCTGCAAAATGTAACTGCTTCTCTACTGCAGTTTGTTGATTTTGTGCTAAGAGCATAGTTAAACCCAATTGTTCATTGTTTTTTATATGAAATGATGATATATCCTTTTGTTTCTTACAGTACATTGGGTTGAAAAACATTTTAACAGGATCTATTGATGAGGATATATGGTTATGAAACAGGGACTTCTTGAACTGCACTCCTACGGTCTACCACTGAGTTAAACCCTTGAATGTTGAAAACTGTCCTTTTTTTTAAACGGTGATAGAGTGGGTGACTGTATGGAACTTGTAGAACTAATGACATCAGTGCACTTCTGGTCAGCTGTACAAATTAATAAATTTCATTAAGGGCATATTATTGGTTTCCACCACAGTTTTATAACATTCATATGAACTTCCAATGGACTATTTTAAACTGGTCATATCACCAGTAGTACTTGGGTGAATGTAAAACACAGCTTGTATCATATGAAGAAATCCTAAACAGCTTAATGGTGTTTACCCTATGTTTCAGGTGATGATCAGGAGTATTTCAAATGTAGAAATGTGTTGCTCATTACATAAAATGCTAAGATTGTAAATGTTTACTTCAATTTATTTAATTAAAAAATATTTCTACAGGTAAAACAGTTGGACAAGGGAGCACCCAGATTTGAACTAGGGACTTTTGATCTGCAGTGAAATGCTCTACCCCTGAGCTATACCCCCATTTCTGAACTGTTCACCTTTATTTATTCAGTAATATGTACAAAGTGGAAGCAACATGCAATCACCATCAAAGCAATGCATTTTCAGCCACCAACCTTCCTTATAAGTATATGGGGTGCGAAGGATGTCCTTTATCTGCCTTGGTAAAATACAGTGAGGTTTCCATTGCAAGAATTCATACATTTCGTATCACATGTAGATCTTGGAACATGGAAAAAAAATCTTTTGTCAAATGCACAAATTCTGCAAAATGTAACTGCTTCTCTACTGCAGTTTGTTGATTTTGTGCTAAGAGCATAGTTTAACCCAATTGTTCATTGTTTTGTATATGAAATGATGATATATCCTATTGTTTCTTACAGTGCATTGGGTTGAAAAACATTTTAACAGGATCTATTGAAGAGGGTATATGGTTATGAAACAGGGACTTCTTGAACTACACTCCTACGCTCTACCACTGACATAATCCCTTCAATGTTGAAAACTGCCCTTTTTTAAAAAGTTGATAGACTGGGTGACTCTACGGAACTTGTAGAACTAATGACATCAGAGCACTTCTGGTCAGCAGTACAAATTAATACATTTCATTAAGGGCATATTATAGGTTTCCACCACAGTTTTATAACATTCATATGAGCTTCCAATGGACTAGTTCAAACTGATCATATCACCAGTAGAACTTGGGTGAATGTAAAGCACAGCTTGTATCATATGAAGAAATCCTAAACATCTTAATGGTGTTTACCCTATGTTTCAGGTGATGATCAGGAGTATTTCAAATGTAGAAATGTGTTGCTCATTACATAAAATGCTAAGATTGTAAATGTTTACTTCAATTTATTTAATTAAAAAAATATTTCTACAGATAAAATAGTTGGATAAGGGGGCACCCAGAATTGAACTAGTGACCTCTTGATCTGCAGTGAAATGCTCTATCCCTGAGCTATAACCCCATTTCTGAAATGTTCATCTTTACTTATTCAGTAATATGTACAAAGTGGAAGCAACATGCAATCACCATCAAAGCAATGCATTTTCAGCCACCAAACCCTCCTTATAACTATAAGGGGTACAAAAGATGTCCTTTATCTTCCTTGGTAAAATACAGTGAGGTTTCCATTGCAAGAATTCATACATTTCGTATCACATGTAGATCTTCGAACATTGAAAAAAAACTTTTGTCAAATGCACAAATTCTGCAAAACGTAACTGCTTCTCTACTGCAGTTTGTTGATTTTGTGCTAAGAGCATAGGTAAACCAAATTGTTCATTGTTTTTTATATGAAATGATGATATATCCTATTGTTTCTTACAGTGCATTGGGTTGAAAAACATTTTAACAGGATCTATTGAAGAGGGTATATGGTTATGAAACAGGGTCTTCTTGAACTGCACTCCTACGCTCTACCACTGAGTTAATCCCTTGAATGCTGAAAAATGCCCTTTTTTAAAAAGGTGATAGAGTAGGTGACTGTATGGAACTTGTAGAACTAATGACATCAGTGCACTTCTGGTCAGCTGTAGAAATTAATACATTTAATTAAGCGCATATTATTGGTTTCCACCACAGTTTTATAACATTCATATGAGCTTCCAATGGACTATTTCAAACTGATAATATCACCAGTAGAACTTGGGTGAATGTAAAACACAGCTTGTATCATATGAAGAAATCCTAAACAGCTTAATGGTGTTTACCCTATGTTTCAGGTGATGATCAGGAGTATTTGAAATGTAGAAATGTGTTGCTCATTACATAAAATGCTAAGATTGTAAATGTGGTGGTCGGTCAAAATACCGAAAATAAAATCTCGAATTACAAAAAGCACGAAATAAAAATCTCAACAAAAAAAAATATCGAATTTTTTATTTATTTATTTATTTATATGGTTTTTGGGGTCAGGTAAGTAAAAAAAAGGGTAAAATAAAAAAAAATGAAAAAAGGGGGGTTGGGGGGTAACCGCCCCATTTTGAAAAAAAAATTAGATTTTCTTTTTTCGAGATTTTTAATTCGTGCTTTTTTATTCGAGATTTTACTTTTCGAGATTTTGACTATAAACCTGTAAATGTTTACTTCAATTTATTTCATTAAAAAAATATTTCTACAGGTAAAACAGTTAGACAAGGGGGCACCCATATTTGAACTAGGGACCTTTTGATCTGCAGTGAAATGCTCTACCCCTGCGCTATACCCTCATTTCTGAAATGTTCACCTTTATTAATTCTGTAATATGTACAAAGTGCAAGCAACATGCAATCACCATCAAAGCAATGCATTTTCAGCCACCAAACCCTCCTTATAAGTATATGGGGTGCGAAGGATGTCCTTTATCTGCCTTGGTAAAATACAGTGAGGTTTCCATTGCAAGAAATCATACATTTCGTATCACATGTAGATCTTGGAACATGGAAAAAAAATCTTTTGTCAAATGCACAAATTCTGCAAAATGTAACTGCTTCTCTACTGCAGTTTGTTGATTTTGTGCTAAGAGCATAGTTAAACCCAATTGTATATTGTTTTGTATATGAAATGATGATATATCCTATTGTTTCTTACAGTACATTGGGTTGAAAAACATTTTAACAGGATCTATTGATGAGGGTATATGGTTATGAAACAGGGACTTCTTGAACTGCACTCCTACGGTCTACCACTGAGTTAAACCCTTGAATGCTGAAAACTGTCCTTTTTTTTAAACGGTGATAGAGTGGGTGACTGTATGGAACTTGTAGAACTATTGACATCAGTGCAGTTCTGGTCACCTGTACAAATTAATACATTTCATTAAGGGCATATTATTGGTTTCCACCACAGTTTTATAACATTCATATGAGCTTCCAATGGACTATTTCAAACTGATAATATCACCAGTAGAACTTGGGTGAATGTAAAACACAGCTTGTATCCTATGAAGAAATCCTAAACAGTTTTATGGTGTTTACTCTATGTTTCAGGAGATGATCAGGAGTATTTCAGATGTAGAAATGTGTTGCTCATTACATAAAATACTAAGATTGTAAATGTTTTCTTCAATTTATTTAATTAAAAAAATATTTCTACAGGTAAAACAGTTGAACAAGGGGGCACCCAGATTTGAACTAGGGACCTCTTGATCGGCAGTTAAATGCTCTACCCCTGAGCTACACAGCCAGTTCCGAAAAATTCACCTTTATTTATTCAGTAATATGTACAAAGTGGAAGCAACATGCAATCACCATCAAAGCAAAGCATTTTCAGCCACCAAACCCTCCTTATAAGTATATGGGGTGCGAAGGATGTCCTTTATCTGCCTTGGTAAAATACAGTGAGGTTTCCATTGCAAGAATTCATACATTTCGTATCACATGTAGATCTTAAAACATGGAAAAAAAATCTTTTGTCAAATGCACAAATTCTGCAAACTGTAACTGCTTCTTTACTGCAGTTTGTTGATGTTGTGCTAAGAGCATAGTTAAACCCAATTGTTCATTGTTTTGTATATGAAATGATGATATATCCTATTGTTTCTTACAGTGCATTGGGTTGAAAAACATTTTAACAGGATCTATTGAAGAGGGTATATGGTTATGAAACAGGGACTTCTTGAACTACACTCCTACGCTCTACCACTGACATAAACCCTTCAATGTTGAAAACTGCCCTTTTTTAAAAAGGTGATAGAGTGGGTGACTCTATGGAACTTGTAGAACTAATGACATCAGTGCACTTCTGGTCAGCTGTACAAATCAATACATTTCATTAAGGGCATATTATTGGTTTCCACCACAGTTTTATAACATTCGTATGAGCTTCCAATGGACTATTTTAAACTGGTCATATCACCAGTAGAACTTGGGTGAATGTAAAACACAGCTTGTATCATATGAAGAAATCCTAAACAGCTTAATGGTGTTTACCCTATGTTTCAGGTGATGATCAGGAGTATTTCAAATGTGTTGCTCATTACATAAAATGCTCAGATTGTAAATGTTTACTTCAATTTATTTAATTAAAAAATATTTCTACAGGTAAAACAGTTGAACAAGGGGGGCACCCAGATTTGAACTAGGGACCTCTTGATCGGCAGTTAAATGCTCTACAACTGAGCTACACACCCAGTTCCGAAAATTTCACCTTTATTTATTCAGTAATATGTACAAAGTGGAAGCAACATGCAATCACCATCAAAGCAATGCATTTTCAGCCACCAAACCCTCCTTATAAGTATATGGGGTGCGAAGGATGTCCTTTATCTGCCTTGGTAAAATACAGTGAGGTTTCCATTGCAAGAATTCATACATTTCGTATCACATGTAGATCTTAAAACATGGAAAAAAAATCTTTTGTCAAATGCACAAATTCTGCAAAATGTAACTGCTTCTTTACTGCAGTTTGTTGATGTTGTGCTAAGAGCATAGTTAAACCCAATTGTTCATTGTTTTGTATATGAAATGATGATATATCCTATTGTTTCTTACAGTGCATTGGGTTGAAAAACATTTTAACAGGATCTATTGAAGAGGGTATATGGTTATGAAACAGGGACTTCTTGAACTACACTCCTACGCTCTACCACTGACATAAACCCTTCAATGTTGAAAACTGCCCTTTTTTAAAAAGGTGATAGAGTGGGTGACTCTATGGAACTTGTAGAACTAATGACATCAGTGCACTTCTGGTCAGCTGTACAAATCAATACATTTCATTAAGGGCATATTATTGGTTTCCACCACAGTTTTATAACATTCGTATGAGCTTCCAATGGACTATTTTAAACTGGTCATATCACCAGTAGAACTTGGGTGAATGTAAAACACAGCTTGTATCATATGAAGAAATCCTAAACAGCTTAATGGTGTTTACCCTATGTTTCAGGTGATGATCAGGAGTATTTCAAATGTAGAAATGTGTTGCTCATTACATAAAATGCTCAGATTGTAAATGTTTACTTCAATTTATTTAATTAAAAAATATTTCTACAGGTAAAACAGTTGGACAAGGGAGCACCCAGATTTGAACTAGGGACTTTTGAGCTGCAGTGAAATGCTCTACCCCTGAGCTATACCCCCATTTCTGAACTGTTCACCTTTATTTATTCAGTAATATGTACAAAGTGGAAGCAACATGCAATCACCATCAAAGCAATGCATTTTCAGCCACCAACCTTCCTTATAAGTATATGGGGTGCGAAGGATGTCCTTTATCTGCCTTGGTAAAATACAGTGAGGTTTCCATTGCAAGAATTCATACATTTCGTATCGCATGTAGATCTTGGAACATGGAAAAAAAATCTTTTGTCAAATGCACAAATTCTGCAAAATGTAACTGCTTCTCTACTGCAGTTTGTTGATTTTGTGCTAAGAGCATAGTTTAACCCAATTGTTCATTGTTTTGTATATGAAATGATGATATATCCTATTGTTTCTTACAGTGCATTGGGTTGAAAAACATTTTAACAGGATCTATTGAAGAGGGTATATGGTTATGAAACAGGGACTTCTTGAACTACACTCCTACGCTCTACCACTGACATAATCCCTTCAATGTTGAAAACTGCCCTTTTTTAAAAAGGTGATAGACTGGGTGACTCTACGGAACTTGTAGAACTAATGACATCAGAGCACTTCTGGTCAGCAGTACAAATTAATACATTTCATTAAGGGCATATTATTGGTTTCCACCACAGTTTTATAACATTCATATGAGCTTCCAATGGACTATTTTAAACTGGTCATATCACCAGTAGAACTTGGGTGAATGTAAAACACAGCTTGTATCATATGAAGAAATCCTAAACAGCTTAATGGTGTTTACCCTATGTTTCAGGTGATGATCAGGAGTATTTCAAATGTAGAAATGTGTTGCTCATTACATAAAATGCTAAGATCGTAAATGTTTACTTCAATTTATTTAATTAAAAAAATATTTCTACAGGTAATATAGTTGGATAAGGGGGCACCCAGAATTGAACTAGTGACCTCTTGATCTGCAGTGAAATGCTCTATCCCTGAGCTATAACCCCATTTCTGAAATGTTCACCTTTACTTATTCAGTAAAATGTACAAAGTGGAAGCAACATGCAATCACCATCAAAGCAATGCATTTTCAGCCACCAAACCCTCCTTATAAGTATAAAGGGTACAAAAGATGTCCTTTATCTGCCTTGCTAAAATACAGTGAGGTTTCCATTGCAAGAATTCATACATTTCGTATCACATGTAGATCTTGGAACATGGAAAAGAAATCTTTTGTCAAATGCACAAATTCTGCAAAATGTAACTGCTTCACTACTGCAGTTTGTTGATTTTGTGCTAAGAGCATAGTTAAACCCAATTGTTCATTTTTTTTTATATGAAATGATGATATATCCTTTTGTTTCTTACAGTACATTGGGTTGAAAAACATTTTAACAGGATCTATCGACGAGGGTGTATGGTTATGAAACAGGGATTTCTTGAACTGCACTCCTATGCTCTACCACTGAGTTAAACCCTTCAATGCTGAAAGCTGCCCTTTTTTTAAAATGGTGATAGAGTGGGTGACTGTATGGAACTTGTAAAACTAATGACATCAGTGCACTCCTGGTCAGCTGTACAAATTAATACATTTCATTAAGGGCATATTATTGGTTTCCACCACAGTTTTATAACATTCATATGAGCTTCCAATGGACTATTTCAAACTGAAAATATCACCAGTAGAACTTGGGTGAATGTAAAACACAGCTTGTATATGTATATCGGGTGCAAAGGATGTCCTTTATCTGCCTTGGTAAAATACAGTGAGGTTTCCATTGCAAGAATTCATACATTTCGTATCACATGTAGATCTTGGAACATGGAAAAAAAACTTTCGTCAAATGCACAAATTCTGCAAAATGTAACTTTTTCTCTACTGCAGTTTGGTGATTTTGTGCTAAGAGCATAGTAAAACCCAATTGTTCATTGTTTCGTATATGAAATGATGACATATCCTATTGTTTCTTACAGTGCATTGGGTTGAAAAACATTTTAACAGGATCTATTGAAGAAGGTATATGGTTATGAAACAGGGACTTCTTGAACTACACTCCTACGCTCTACCACTGACATAATCCCTTCAATGTTGAAAACTGCCCTTTTTTAAAAAGGTGATAGACTGGGTGACTCTACGGAACTTGTAGAACTAATGACATCAGAGCACTTCTGGTCAGCAGTACAAATTAATACATTTCATTAAGGGCATATTATTGGTTTCCACCACAGTTTTATAACATTCATATGAGCTTCCAATGGACTAGTTCAAACTGATCATATCACCAGTAGAGCTTGGGTGAATGTAAAGCACAGCTTGTATCATATGAAGAAATCCTAAACATCTTAATGGTGTTTACCCTATGTTTCAGGTGATGATCAGGAGTATTTCAAATGTAGAAATGTGTTGCTCATTACATAAAATGCTAAGATTGTAAATGTTTACTTCAATTTATTTAATTAAAAAAATATTTCTACAGGTAAAATAGTTGGATAAGGGGGCACCCAGAATTGAACTAGTGACCTCTTGATCTGCAGTGAAATGCTCTATCCCTGAGCTATAACCCCATTTCTGAAATGTTCACCTTTACTTATTCAGTAATATGTACAAAGTGGAAGCAACATGCAATCACCATCAAAGCAATGCATTTTCAGCCACCAAACCCTCCTTATAAGTATAAGGGGTACAAAAGATGTCCTTTATCTGCCTTGGTAAAATACAGTGAGGTTTCCATTGCAAGAATTCATACATTTCGTATCACATGTAGATCTTGGAACATGGAAAAAAAACTTTCGTCAAATGCACAAATTCTGCAAAACGTAACTGCTTCTCTACTGCAGTTTGTTGATTTTGTGCTAAGAGCATAGTTAAACCCAATTGTTCATTGTTTTTATATGAAATGATGATATATCCTTTTGTTTCTTACAGTACATTGGGTTGAAAAACATTTCAACAGGATCTATTGACCAGGGTGTATGGTTATGAAACAGGGATTTCTTGAAAAGCACTCCCACGCTCTACCACTGACATAAACCCTTGAATGCTGAAAACTGCTCTTTTTTAAAAAGGTGATAGAGTTGGTGACTGTATGGAACTTGTAGAACTAATAACATCAGTGCACTTCTGGTCAGCTGTACAAATTAATACATTTCATTAAGGGCATATTATTGGTTTCCACCACAGTTTTATAACATTCATATGAGCTTCCAATGGACTATTTCCAACTGATAATATCACCAGTAGAACTTGTATGAATGTAAAACACAGCTTGTATCATATGAAGAAATCCTAAACAGTTTCATGGTGTTTATCCTATGTTTCAGGAGATGATCAGGAGTATTTCAAATGTAGAAATGTGTTGCTCATTACATAAAATGCTAAGATTGTAAATGTTTTCTTCAATTTATTTAAAAAAATATTTCTACAGGTAAAACAGTTGAACAAGGGGGCACCCAGATTTGAACTAGGGACCTCTTGATCTGCAGTCAAATGCTCTACCACTGAGCTATACCCCCATTTCTGAAATGTTCGACTTTATTTATTCAGTAATATGTACAAAGTGGAAGCAACATGCAATCACCATCAAAGCAATGCATTTTCAGCCACCAAACCCTCCTTATAAGTATAAGGGGTACAAAAGATGTCCTTTATCTGCCTTGGTAAAATACAGTGAGGTTTCCATTGCAAGAATTCATACATTTCGTATCACATGTAGATCTTGCAACATGGAAAAAAAATCTTTTGTCAAATGCACAAATTCTGCAAAATGTAACTGCTTCTCTACTGCAGTTTGGTGATTTTGTGCTAAGAGCATAGTTAAACCCAATTGTTCATTGTTTTGTATATGAAATGATGATATATCTTATTGGTTCTTACAGTGCATTGGGTTGAAAAACATTTTAACAGGATCTATTGAAGAGGGTATATGGTTATGAAACAGGGACTTCTTGAACTACACTCCTACGCTCTACCACTGACATAATCCCTTCAATGTTGAAAACTGCCCTTTTTTAAAAAGGTGATAGACTGGGTGACTCTACGGAACTTGTAGAACTAATGACATCAGAGCACTTCTGGTCAGCAGTACAAATTAATACATTTCATTAAGGGCATATTATTGGTTTCCACCACAGTTTTATAACATTCATATGAGCTTCCAATGGACTAGTTCAAACTGATCATATCACCAGTAGAGCTTGGGTGAATGTAAAGCACAGCTTGTATCATATGAAGAAATCCTAAACATCTTAATGGTGTTTACCCTATGTTTCAGGTGATGATCAGGAGTATTTCAAATGTAGAAATGTGTTGCTCATTACATAAAATGCTAAGATTGTAAATGTTTACTTCAATTTATTTAATTAAAAAAATATTTCTACAGGTAAAATAGTTGGATAAGGGGGCACCCAGAATTGAACTAGTGACCTCTTGATCTGCAGTGAAATGCTCTATCCCTGAGCTATAACCCCATTTCTGAAATGTTCACCTTTACTTATTCAGTAATATGTACAAAGTGGAAGCAACATGCAATCACCATCAAAGCAATGCATTTTCAGCCACCAAACCCTCCTTATAAGTATAAGGGGTACAAAAGATGTCCTTTATCTGCCTTGGTAAAATACAGTGAGGTTTCCATTGCAAGAATTCATACATTTCGTATCACATGTAGATCTTGGAACATGGAAAAAAAACTTTCGTCAAATGCACAAATTCTGCAAAACGTAACTGCTTCTCTACTGCAGTTTGTTGATTTTGTGCTAAGAGCATAGTTAAACCCAATTGTTCATTGTTTTTATATGAAATGATGATATATCCTTTTGTTTCTTACAGTACATTGGGTTGAAAAACATTTCAACAGGATCTATTGACCAGGGTGTATGGTTATGAAACAGGGATTTCTTGAAAAGCACTCCCACGCTCTACCACTGACATAAACCCTTGAATGCTGAAAACTGCTCTTTTTTAAAAAGGTGATAGAGTTGGTGACTGTATGGAACTTGTAGAACTAATAACATCAGTGCACTTCTGGTCAGCTGTACAAATTAATACATTTCATTAAGGGCATATTATTGGTTTCCACCACAGTTTTATAACATTCATATGAGCTTCCAATGGACTATTTCCAACTGATAATATCACCAGTAGAACTTGTATGAATGTAAAACACAGCTTGTATCATATGAAGAAATCCTAAACAGTTTCATGGTGTTTATCCTATGTTTCAGGAGATGATCAGGAGTATTTCAAATGTAGAAATGTGTTGCTCATTACATAAAATGCTAAGATTGTAAATGTTTTCTTCAATTTATTTAAAAAAATATTTCTACAGGTAAAACAGTTGAACAAGGGGGCACCCAGATTTGAACTAGGGACCTCTTGATCTGCAGTCAAATGCTCTACCACTGAGCTATACCCCCATTTCTGAAATGTTCGACTTTATTTATTCAGTAATATGTACAAAGTGGAAGCAACATGCAATCACCATCAAAGCAATGCATTTTCAGCCACCAAACCCTCCTTATAAGTATAAGGGGTACAAAAGATGTCCTTTATCTGCCTTGGTAAAATACAGTGAGGTTTCCATTGCAAGAATTCATACATTTCGTATCACATGTAGATCTTGCAACATGGAAAAAAAATCTTTTGTCAAATGCACAAATTCTGCAAAATGTAACTGCTTCTCTACTGCAGTTTGGTGATTTTGTGCTAAGAGCATAGTTAAACCCAATTGTTCATTGTTTTGTATATGAAATGATGATATATCTTATTGGTTCTTACAGTGCATTGGGTTGAAAAACATTTTAACAGGATCTATTGAAGAGGGTATATGGTTATGAAACAGGGACTTCTTGAACTACACTCCTACGCTCTACCACTGACATAAACCCTTCAATGTTGAAAACTGCCCTTTTTTAAAAAGGTGATAGAGTGGGTGACTTTATCGAACTTGTAGAACTAATGATATCAGTGCACTTCTGGTCATCTGTACAAATTAATACATTTCATTAAGGGCATATTATTGGTTTCCACCACAGTTTTATAACATTCATATGAGCTTCCAATGGACTATTTTAAACTGGTCATATCACCAGTAGAACTTGGGTGAATGTAAAACACAGCTTGTATCATATTAAGAAATCCTAAACAGCTTAATGGTGTTTACCCTATGTTTCAGGTGATGATCAGGAGTATTTCAAATGTAGAAATGTGTTGCTCATTATATAAAATGCTAAGATTGTAAATGTTTACTTCAATTTATTTAATTAAAAAAATATTTCTACAGGTAAAACAGTTGGACAAGGGGGCACCCAGATTTGAACTAGGGACTTTTTGATCTGCAGTGAAATGCTCTAACCCTGAGCTATACACCCATTTTTGAAATGTTCACCTTTATTTATTCAGTAATATGTACAAAGTGGAAGCAACATGCAATCACCATCAAAGCAATGCATTTTCAGCCACCAAACCTTCCTTATAAGTATATGGGGTGCGAAGGATGTCCTTTATCTGCCTTGGTAAAATACAGTGAGGTTTCCATTGCAAGAATTCCTACATTTCGTATCACATGTAGATCTTGGAACATGGAAAAAAAATCTTTTGTCAAATGCACAAATTCTGCAAAATGTAACTGCTTCTCTACTGCAGTTTGTTGATTTTGTGCTAAGAGCACAGTTAAACCCAATTGTTCATTGTTTTGTATATGAAATGATGATATATCCTATTGTTTCTTACAGTGCATTGGGTTGAAAAATATTTTAACACGATCTATTGAAGAGGGTATATGGTTATGAAACAGGAACTTCTTGAAAAGCACTCCCACGCTCTACCACTGACATAAACCCTTGAATGCTGAAAACTGCCCTTTTTTAAAAAGGTGATAGAGTTGGTGACTGTATGGAACTTGTAGAACTAATAACATCAGTGCACTTCTGGTCAGCTGTACAAATTAATACATTTCATTAAGGGCATATTATTGGTTTCCACCACAGTTTTATAACATTAATATGAGCTTCCAATGGACTATTTCAAACTAATCATATCACCAGTAGAACTTGGGTGAATGTAAAACACAGCTTGTATCATACGAAGAAATCCTAAACAGCTTAACGGTGTTTACCCTATGTTTCAGGTGATGATCAGGAGTATTTCAAATGTAGAAATGTGTTGCTCATTACATAACATGCTAAGATTGTAAATGTTTATAATTTATTTAATTAAAAAAATATTTCTACAGGTAAAACAGTTGAACAAGGGGGCACCCAGATTTGAACTACGGACTTCTTGATCTGCAGTCAAATGCTCTACCACTGAGCTATACCCCCATTTCTGAAATGTTCACCTTTATTTATTCAGTAATATGTACAAAGTGGAAGCAACATGCAATCACCATCAAAGCAATGCATTTTCAGCCACCAAACCCTCCTTATAAGTATAAGGGGTACAAAAGATGTCGTTTATCAGCCTAGGTAAAATACAGTGAGGTTTCCATTGCAAGAATTCATACATTTCGTATCACATGTAGATCTTGGAACATGGAAAAAAAACGTTTGTCAAATGCACAAATTCTGCAAAACGTAACTGCTTCTCTACTGCAGTTTGTTGATTTTGTGCTAAGAGCATAGTTAAACCCAATTGTTCATTGCTTTTTATATGAAATGATGATATATCTTATTGTTTCTTACAGTGCATTGGGTTGAAAAACATTTTAACAGGATCTATTGAAGAGGGTATATGGTTATGAAACAGGGACTTCTTGAACTGAACTCCTACGCTCTACCACTGACATAAACCCTTCAATGTTGAAAACTGCCCTTTTTTAAAAAGGTGATAGACTGGGTGACTCTACGGAACTTGTAGAACTAATGACATCAGAGCACTTCTGGTCAGCAGTACAAATTAATACATTTAATTAAGGGCATATTATTGGTTTCCACCACAGTTTTATAACATTCATATGAGCTTCCAATGGACTATTTCAAACTGATAATATCACCAGTAGAACTTGGGTGAATGTAAAACACAGCTTGTATCATATGAAGAAATCCTAAACAGTTTCATGGTGTTTACCCTATGTTTCAGGAGTATTTCAAATGTAGAGATGTGTTGCTCATTACATAAAATGCTAAGATTGGAAATGTTTTCTTCAATTTATTTAAAAAAATATTTCTACAGGTAAAACAGTTGAACAAGGGAGCACCCAGATTTGAAATAGGGACCTCTTGATCTGCAGGCAAATGCTCTACCACGGAGCTATACCCCCAGTTCTGAAAAGTTCACTTTTATTAATTCAGTAATATGTACAAAGTGCAAGCAACATGCAATCACCATCAAAGCAATGCATTTTCAGCCACCAAACCTTCCTTATAAGTATATGGGGTGCGAAGGATGTCCTTTATCTGCCTTGGTAAAATACAGTGAGGTTTCCATTGCAAGAATTCATACATTTCGTATCACATGTAGATCTTGGAACATGGAAAAAAAATCTTTTGTCAAATGCACAAATTCTGCAAAATGTAACTGCTTCTCTACTGCAGTTTGTTGATTTTGTGCTAAGAGCATAGTTAAACCCAATTGTTCATTGTTTTGTATATGAAATGATGATATATCCTATTGTTTCTTACAGTGCATTGGGTTGAAAAACATTTTAACAGGATCTATTGAAGAGGGTATATGGTTATGAAACAGGGACTTCTTGAACTACACTCCTACGCTCTACCACTGACATAAACCCTTCAATGTTGAAAACTGCCCTTTTTTAAAAAGGTGATAGAGTGGGTGACTCTATGGAACTTGTAGAACTAATGACATCAGTGCACTTCTGGTCAGCTGTACAAATCAATACATTTCATTAAGGGCATATTATTGGTTTCCACCACAGTTTTATAACATTCGTATGAGCTTCCAATGGACTATTTTAAACTGGTCATATCACCAGTAGAACTTGGGTGAATGTAAAACACAGCTTGTATCATATGAAGAAATCCTAAACAGCTTAATGGTGTTTACCCTATGTTTCAGGTGATGATCAGGAGTATTTCAAATGTGCTGCTCATTACATAAAATGCTCAGATTGTAAATGTTTACTTCAATTTATTTAATTAAAAAATATTTCTACAGGTAAAACAGTTGAACAAGGGGGGCACCCAGATTTGAACTAGGGACCTCTTGATCGGCAGTTAAATGCTCTACAACTGAGCTACACAGCCAGTTCCGAAAATTTCACCTTTATTTATTCAGTAATATGTACAAAGTGGAAGCAACATGCAATCACCATCAAAGCAATGCATTTTCAGCCACCAAACCCTCCTTATAAGTATATGGGGTGCGAAGGATGTCCTTTATCTGCCTTGGTAAAATACAGTGAGGTTTCCATTGCAAGAATTCATACATTTCGTATCACATGTAGATCTTAAAACATGGAAAAAAAATCTTTTGTCAAATGCACAAATTCTGCAAAATGTAACTGCTTCTTTACTGCAGTTTGTTGATGTTGTGCTAAGAGCATAGTTAAACCCAATTGTTCATTGTTTTGTATATGAAATGATGATATATCCTATTGTTTCTTACAGTGCATTGGGTTGAAAAACATTTTAACAGGATCTATTGAAGAGGGTATATGGTTATGAAACAGGGACTTCTTGAACTACACTCCTACGCTCTACCACTGACATAAACCCTTCAATGTTGAAAACTGCCCTTTTTTAAAAAGGTGATAGAGTGGGTGAATCTATGGAACTTGTAGAACTAATGACATCAGTGCACTTCTGGTCAGCTGTACAAATCAATACATTTCATTAAGGGCATATTATTGGTTTCCACCACAGTTTTATAACATTCGTATGAGCTTCCAATGGACTATTTTAAACTGGTCATATCACCAGTAGAACTTGGGTGAATGTAAAACACAGCTTGTATCATATGAAGAAATCCTAAACAGCTTAATGGTGTTTACCCTATGTTTCAGGTGATGATCAGGAGTATTTCAAATGTAGAAATGTGTTGCTCATTACATAAAATGCTCAGATTGTAAATGTTTACTTCAATTTATTTAATTAAAAAATATTTCTACAGGTAAAACAGTTGGACAAGGGAGCACCCAGATTTGAACTAGGGACTTTTGAGCTGCAGTGAAATGCTCTACCCCTGAGCTATACCCCCATTTCTGAACTGTTCACCTTTATTTATTCAGTAATATGTACAAAGTGGAAGCAACATGCAATCACCATCAAAGCAATGCATTTTCAGCCACCAACCTTCCTTATAAGTATATGGGGTGCGAAGGATGTCCTTTATCTGCCTTGGTAAAATACAGTGAGGTTTCCATTGCAAGAATTCATACATTTCGTATCGCATGTAGATCTTGGAACATGGAAAAAAAATCTTTTGTCAAATGCACAAATTCTGCAAAATGTAACTGCTTCTCTACTGCAGTTTGTTGATTTTGTGCTAAGAGCATAGTTTAACCCAATTGTTCATTGTTTTGTATATGAAATGATGATATATCCTATTGTTTCTTACAGTGCATTGGGTTGAAAAACATTTTAACAGGATCTATTGAAGAGGGTATATGGTTATGAAACAGGGACTTCTTGAACTACACTCCTACGCTCTACCACTGACATAATCCCTTCAATGTTGAAAACTGCCCTTTTTTAAAAAGGTGATAGACTGGGTGACTCTACGGAACTTGTAGAACTAATGACATCAGAGCACTTCTGGTCAGCAGTACAAATTAATACATTTCATTAAGGGCATATTATTGGTTTCCACCACAGTTTTATAACATTCATATGAGCTTCCAATGGACTAGTTCAAACTGATCATATCACCAGTAGAACTTGGGCGAATGTAAAGCACAGCTTGTATCATATGAAGAAATCCTAAACATCTTAATGGTGTTTACCCTATGTTTCAGGTGATGATCAGGAGTATTTCAAATGTAGAAATGTGTTGCTCATTACATAAAATGCTAAGATCGTAAATGTTTACTTCAATTTATTTAATTAAAAAAATATTTCTACAGGTAATATAGTTGGATAAGGGGGCACCCAGAATTGAACTAGTGACCTCTTGATCTGCAGTGAAATGCTCTATCCCTGAGCTATAACCCCATTTCTGAAATGTTCACCTTTACTTATTCAGTAAAATGTACAAAGTGGAAGCAACATGCAATCACCATCAAAGCAATGCATTTTCAGCCACCAAACCCTCCTTATAAGTATAAAGGGTACAAAAGATGTCCTTTATCTGCCTTGCTAAAATACAGTGAGGTTTCCATTGCAAGAATTCATACATTTCGTATCACATGTAGATCTTGGAACATGGAAAAAAAATCTTTTGTCAAATGCACAAATTCTGCAAAATGTAACTGCTTCACTACTGCAGTTTGTTGATTTTGTGCTAAGAGCATAGTTAAACCCAATTGTTCATTTTTTTTATATGAAATGATGATATATCCTTTTGTTTCTTACAGTACATTGGGTTGAAAAACATTTTAACAGGATCTATCGACGAGGGTGTATGGTTATGAAACAGGGATTTCTTGAACTGCACTCCTATGCTCTACCACTGAGTTAAACCCTTGAATGCTGAAAGCTGCCCTTTTTTTAAAATGGTGATAGAGTGGGTGACTGTATGGAACTTGTAAAACTAATGACATCAGTGCACTCCTGGTCAGCTGTACAAATTAATACATTTCATTAAGGGCATATTATTGGTTTCCACCACAGTTTTATAACATTCATATGAGCTTCCAATGGACTATTTCAAACTGAAAATATCACCAGTAGAACTTGGGTGAATGTAAAACACAGCTTGTATATGTATATCGGGTGCAAAGGATGTCCTTTATCTGCCTTGGTAAAATACAGTGAGGTTTCCATTGCAAGAATTCATACATTTCGTATCACATGTAGATCTTGGAACATGGAAAAAAAACTTTCGTCAAATGCACAAATTCTGCAAAATGTAACTGTTTCTCTACTGCAGTTTGGTGATTTTGTCCTAAGAGCATAGTAAAACCCAATTGTTCATTGTTTCGTATATGAAATGATGACATATCCTATTGATTCTTACAGTGCATTGGGTTGAAAAACATTTTAACAGGATCTATTGAAGAGGGTATATGGTTATGAAACAGGGACTTCTTGAACTACACTCCTACGCTCTACCACTGACATAATCCCTTCAATGTTGAAAACTGCCCTTTTTTAAAAAGGTGATAGACTGGGTGACTCTACGGAACTTGTAGAACTAATGACATCAGAGCACTTCTGGTCAGCAGTACAAATTAATACATTTCATTAAGGGCATATTATTGGTTTCCACCACAGTTTTATAACATTCATATGAGCTTCCAATGGACTAGTTCAAACTGATCATATCACCAGTAGAGCTTGGGTGAATGTAAAGCACAGCTTGTATCATATGAAGAAATCCTAAACATCTTAATGGTGTTTACCCTATGTTTCAGGTGATGATCAGGAGTATTTCAAATGTAGAAATGTGTTGCTCATTACATAAAATGCTAAGATTGTAAATGTTTACTTCAATTTATTTAATTAAAAAAATATTTCTACAGGTAAAATAGTTGGATAAGGGGGCACCCAGAATTGAACTAGTGACCTCTTGATCTGCAGTGAAATGCTCTATCCCTGAGCTATAACCCCATTTCTGAAATGTTCACCTTTACTTATTCAGTAATATGTACAAAGTGGAAGCAACATGCAATCACCATCAAAGCAATGCATTTTCAGCCACCAAACCCTCCTTATAAGTATAAGGGGTACAAAAGATGTCCTTTATCTGCCTTGGTAAAATACAGTGAGGTTTCCATTGCAAGAATTCATACATTTCGTATCACATGTAGATCTTGGAACATGGAAAAAAAAACTTTCGTCAAATGCACAAATTCTGCAAAACGTAACTGCTTCTCTACTGCAGTTTGTTGATTTTGTGCTAAGAGCATAGTTAAACCCAATTGTTCATTGTTTTTATATGAAATGATGATATATCCTTTTGTTTCTTACAGTACATTGGGTTGAAAAACATTTCAACAGGATCTATTGACGAGGGTGTATGGTTATGAAACAGGGATTTCTTGAAAAGCACTCCCACGCTCTACCACTGACATAAACCCTTGAATGCTGAAAACTGCTCTTTTTTAAAAAGGTGATAGAGTTGGTGACTGTATGGAACTTGTAGAACTAATAACATCAGTGCACTTCTGGTCAGCTGTACAAATTAATACATTTCATTAAGGGCATATTATTGGTTTCCACCACAGTTTTATAACATTCATATGAGCTTCCAATGGACTATTTCCAACTGATAATATCACCAGTAGAACTTGTATGAATGTAAAACACAGCTTGTATCATATGAAGAAATCCTAAACAGTTTCATGGTGTTTACCCTATGTTTCAGGAGATGATCAGGAGTATTTCAAATGTAGAAATGTGTTGCTCATTACATAAAATGCTAAGATTGTAAATGTTTTCTTCAATTTATTTAAAAAAATATTTCTACAGGTAAAACAGTTGAACAAGGGGGCACCCAGATTTGAACTAGGGACCTCTGGATCTGCAGTCAAATGCTCTACCACTGAGCTATACCCCCATTTCTGAAATGTTCGACTTTATTTATTCAGTAATATGTACAAAGTGGAAGCAACATGCAATCACCATCAAAGCAATGCATTTTCAGCCACCAAACCCTCCTTATAAGTATAAGGGGTACAAAAGATGTCCTTTATCTGCCTTGGTAAAATACAGTGAGGTTTCCATTGCAAGAATTCATACATTTCGTATCACATGTAGATCTTGGAACATGGAAAAAAAATCTTTTGTCAAATGCACAAATTCTGCAAAATGTAACTGCTTCTCTACTGCAGTTTGTTGATGTTGTGCTAAGAGCATAGTTAAACCCGTTGTTCATTGTTTTGTATATGAAATGATGATATATCCTATTGTTTCTTACAGTGCATTGGGTTGAAAAACATTTTAACAGGATCTATTGAAGAGGGTATATGGTTATGAAATAGGGACTTCTTGAACTACACTCCTACGCTCTACTACTGACATAAACCATTCAATGTTGAAAACTGTCCTTTTTTAAAAAGGTGATAGAGTGGGTGACTGTATGGAACTTGTAGAACTAATGACATCAGTGCACTTCTGGTCATCTGTACAAATTAATACATTTCATTAAGGGCATATTATTGGTTTCCACCACAGTTTTATAACATTCATATGAGCTTCCAATGGACTATTTCAAACTGAAAATATCACCAGTAGAACTTGGGTGAATGTAAAACACAGCTTGTATATGTATATCAGGTGCAAAGGATGTCCTTTATCTGCCTTGGTAAAATACAGTGAGGTTTCCATTGCAAGAATTCATACATTTCGTATCACATGTAGATCTTGGAACATGGAAAAAAAATCTTTTGTCAAATGCACAAATTCTGCAAAATGTAACTGCTTCTCTACTGCAGTTTGTTGATGTTGTGCTAAGAGCATAGTTAAACCCAATTGTTCATTGTTTTGTATATGAAATGATGATATATCCTATTGTTTCTTACAGTGCATTGTGTTGAAAAACATTTTAACAGGATCTATTGAAGAGGGTATATGGTTATGAAACAGGGACTTCTTGAACTACACCCCTACGCTCTACCACTGACATAAACTAAACCCTTCAATGTTGAAAACTGCCCTTTTTTAAAAAGGTGATAGAGTGGGTGACTTTATCGAACTTGTAGAACTAATGATATCAGTGCACTTCTGGTCATCTGTACAAATTAATACATTTCATTAAGGGCATATTATTGGTTTCCACCACAGTTTTATAACATTCATATGAGCTTCCAATGGACTATTTTAAACTGGTCATATCACCAGTAGAACTTGGGTGAATGTAAAACACAGCTTGTATCATATTAAGAAATCCTAAACAGCTTAATGGTGTTTACCCTATGTTTCAGGTGATGATCAGGAGTATTTCAAATGTAGAAATGTGTTGCTCATTATATAAAATGCTAAGATTGTAAATGTTTACTTCAATTTATTTAATTAAAAAAATATTTCTACAGGTAAAACAGTTGGACAAGGGGGCACCCAGATTTGAACTAGGGACTTTTTGATCTGCAGTGAAATGCTCTAACCCTGAGCTATACACCCATTTTTGAAATGTTCACCTTTATTTATTCAGTAATATGTACAAAGTGGAAGCAACATGCAATCACCATCAAAGCAATGCATTTTCAGCCACCAAACCTTCCTTATAAGTATATGGGGTGCGAAGGATGTCCTTTATCTGCCTTGGTAAAATACAGTGAGGTTTCCATTGCAAGAATTCCTACATTTCGTATCACATGTAGATCTTGGAACATGGAAAAAAAATCTTTTGTCAAATGCACAAATTCTGCAAAATGTAACTGCTTCTCTACTGCAGTTTGTTGATTTTGTGCTAAGAGCACAGTTAAACCCAATTGTTCATTGTTTTGTATATGAAATGATGATATATCCTATTGTTTCTTACAGTGCATTGGGTTGAAAAATATTTTAACACGATCTATTGAAGAGGGTATATGGTTATGAAACAGGAACTTCTTGAAAAGCACTCCCACGCTCTACCACTGACATAAACCCTTGAATGCTGAAAACTGCCCTTTTTTAAAAAGGTGATAGAGTTGGTGACTGTATGGAACTTGTAGAACTAATAACATCAGTGCACTTCTGGTCAGCTGTACAAATTAATACATTTCATTAAGGGCATATTATTGGTTTCCACCACAGTTTTATAACATTCATATGAGCTTCCAATGGACTATTTCAAACTAATCATATCACCAGTAGAACTTGGGTGAATGTAAAACACAGCTTGTATCATACGAAGAAATCCTAAACAGCTTAACGGTGTTTACCCTATGTTTCAGGTGATGATCAGGAGTATTTCAAATGTAGAAATGTGTTGCTCATTACATAACATGCTAAGATTGTAAATGTTTACTTCAATGTATTTAATTAAAAAAATATTTCTACAGGTAAAACAGTTGGACAAGGGGGCACCCAGATTTGAACTAGGGACCTTTTGATCTGCAGTGAAATGCTCTACCCCTGAGCTATACCCCCATTTCTGAAATGTTCACCTTTATTTATTCAGTAATATGTACAAAGTGGAAGCAACATGCAATCACCATCAAAGCAATGCATTTTCAGCCACCAAACCCTCCTTATAAGTATAAGGGGTACAAAAGATGTCCTTTATCTGCCTTGGTAAAATACAGTGAGGTTTCCATTGCAAGAATTCATACATTTTGTATCACATGTAGATCTTGGAACATGGAAAAAAAACTTTTGTCAAATGCACAAATTCTGCAAAATGTAACTGCTTCTCTACTGCAGTTTGGTGATTTTGTGCTAAGAGCATAGTTAAACCCAATTGTTCATTGTTTTGTATATGAAATGATGATATATCTTATTGGTTCTTACAGTGCATTGGGTTGAAAAACATTTTAACAGGATCTATTGAAGAGGGTATATGGTTATGAAACAGGGACTTCTTGAACTACACTCCTACGCTCTACCACTGACATAAACCCTTCAATGTTGAAAACTGCCCTTTTTTAAAAAGGTGATAGAGTGGGTGACTCAATGGAAATTGTAGAACTAATGACATCAGTGCACTTCTGGTCAGCTGTACAAATTAATACATTTCATTAAGGGCATATTACTGGTTTCCCCCACAGTTTTATAACATTCATATGAGCTTCCAATGGACTAATTCAAACTGATAATATCACCAATAGAGCTTGGGTGAATGTAATACACAGCTTGTATCATACGAAGAAGTCCGAAACAGCTTAATGGTGTTTACCATGTGTTTCAGGAGATGATCAGGAGTATTTCAAATGTAGAAATGTGTTGCTCATTACATAATTGCTGATATTGTAAATGTTTTCTTCAATTTATTTAATTAAAAATATATTTCTACAATTAAAACAGATGGACAAGGGGGCACCCAGATTTGAACTAGGGACCTCTTGATCTGCAGTCAAATGCTCTACCAATGAGCTATACCCCCAGTTTTGAAATGTTCACCTTTATTTATTCAGTAATATGTACAAAGTGCAAGCAACATGCAATCACCATCAAAGCAATGCATTTTCAGCCACCAAACCCTCCTTATAAGTATATGGGGTGCAAAGGATGTCCTTTATCTGCCCTGGTAAAATACAGTGAGGTTTCCATTGCAAGAAGTCATACATTTCGTATCACATGCAGATCTGGGAACATGGAAAAAAATCTTTTGTCAAATGCACAAATTCTGCAAAATGTAACTGCTTCTCTACTGCAGTTTGTTGATTTTGTGCTGAGAGCATAGTTAAACCGAATTGTTCATTGTTTTGTATATGAAATGATGATATTTCCTATTGCTTCTTACAGTGCATTGGGTTGAAAAACATTTTAACAGGATCTATTGAAGAGGGTATATGGTTATGAAACAGGGACTTCTTGAACTACACTCCCACGCTCTACCACTGACATAAACCCTTGAATGCTGAAAACTGCCCTTTTTTAAAAAGGTGATAGAGTGGGTGACTTTATGGAACTTGTAGAACTAATGACATCAGTGCACTTCTGGTCAGCTGTACAAATTAATACATTTCATTAAGGGCATATTATTGGTTTCCACCACAGTTTTATATCACCAATAGGGATTGGTTTGTTGATTTTGTTTAGTTTGTTGATTTTGTGCTAAGAGCATAGTTAAACCCAATTGTTCATTGTTTTTTATATGAAATGATGATATATCCTATTGTTTCTTACAGTGCATTGGGTTGAAAAATATTTTAACAGGATCTATTGAAGAGGGTATATGGTTATGAAACAGGGACTTCTTGAACTGCACTCCTACCCTCTACCACTGACATAAACCCTTGAATGCTGAAAACTGTTCTTTTTTAAAAAGGTGATAGAGTGGTTGACTGGATGGAACTTGTAGATCTAATGACATCAGTGCACTTCTGGTCAGCTGTACAAATTAATACATTTCATTAAGGGCATATTATTGGTTTCCACCACAGTTTTCTAACATTCATATGCGCTTCCAATGGACTATTTCAAACTGACAATATCACCAGTAGAACTTGGGTGAATGTAATACACAGCTTGTATCTTATGAGGAAATCCTAAACAGCTTAATGGTGTTTACCCTATGTTTCAGGAGATGATCAGGAGTATTTCGAAATGTAGAAATGTATTGCTCATTACATAAAATGCTAAGATTGTAAATGTTTTCTTCAATTTATTTAATTAAAAAAATATTTCAACAGGTAAAACAGTTGGACAAGCGGGCACACAGATTTGAACTAGGGACCTCTTGATCTGCAGTTAAATGCTCGACCATCGAGCTATACCCGCAGTTCTAAAATGTTCACCTTTATTAATTCAGTAATATGTACAAAGTGGAAGCAACATGCAATCACCATCAAAGCAATGCATTTCCAGCCACCAAACCCTCCTTATAAATATAAGGGGTACAAAAAATGTCCTTTATCTGCCTTTGTAAAATACAGTGAGGTTTCCAGTGCAAGAATTCATACATTTCGTATCACATGTAGATCTTGGTCCAGGAAAAAAAAACTTTTGTCAAATGCACAAATTCTGCAAAACGTAACTGCTTTTCTACTGCAGTTTGTTGATTTTGTGCCAAGAGCATAGTTAAACCCAATTGTTCATTGTTTTTATATGAAATGATGATATATCCTATTGTTTCTTACAGTTCATTGGGTTGAAAAACATTTTAACAGGATCTATTGAAGAGGGTATATAGTTATGAAAGAGGGACTTCTTGAACTGCACTCCAACGCTCTACCACTGAGTTATACCCTTGAATGCTGAAGACAGCCCTTTTTTAAAAAGGTGATAGAGTGGGTGACTGTATGGAACTTGTAGAACTAATGACATCAGTGCACTTCTGGTCAGCTGTACAAATTAATACATTTCATTAAGGGCATATTACTGGTTTCCACCACAGTTTTATAACATTCATATGCGCTTCCAATGGACTATTTCAAACTGATAATATCACCAGTAGAACTTGGGTGAATGTAATACACAGCTTGTATCATACGAAGAATTCCGAATCAGCTTAATGGTGTTTACCCTATGTTTCCAGAGATGATCAGGAGTATTTCAAATGAAGAAATGTGTTGCTCATTACATAAAATGCTAAGATTGTAAATGTTTTCTTCAATTTATTTAATTAAAAAAATATTTCTACAGGTAAAACAGTTGGACAAGGGGGCACCCAGATTTTAACTTGGGACCTCTTGATCTGCAATCAAATGCTCGACCACTGAGCTATACCCCATATTCTGAAATGTGTACCTTTATTTATTCAGTAATATGTACAAAGTGGAAGCAACATGCAATCACCATCAAAGCAATGCATTTTCAGCCACCAAACCCTCCTTATAAGTATAAGGGGTACAAAAGATGTCCTTTATCTGCCTTTGTAAAATACAGTGAGATTTCCAGTGCAAGAATTCATACATTTCGCATCACATGTAGATCTTGGAACATGGAAAAAAAACTTTTGTCAAATGCACAAATTCTGCAAAACGAAACTGCTTCTCTACTGCAGTTTGTTGATTTTGTGCTAAGAGCATAGTTAAACCCAATTATTCATTGTTTTTTATATGAAATGATGATATATCCTATTGTTTCTTACAGTGCATTGGGTTGAAAAACATTTTAACAGGATCTATTGAAGAGGGTATATGGTTATGAAACAGGGACTTCTTGAACTGCACTCCTACCCTCTACCACTGACATAAACCATTGAATGCTGAAAACTGCTCTTTTTTAAAAAAAGGTGATAGAGTGGGTGACTGTATGGAACTTGTAGAACTAATGACATCAGTGCACTTCTGGTCAGCTGTACAAATTAATTCATTTCATTAAGGGCATATTATTGGTTTCCACCACAGTTTTATAACATTCATATGCGCTTCCAATGGACTATTTCAAGCTGATAATATCACCAGTAGAACTTGGGTGAATGTAATACACAGCTTGTATCATACGAAGAAATCCGAAACAGCTTAATGGTGTTTACCCTATGTTTCCGGAGATGATCAGGAGTATTTCAAATGTAGAAATGTGTTGCTCATTACATAAAATGCTAAGATTGTAAATGTTTTCTTCAATTTATTTAATTAATTAAAAAAATATTTCTACAGGTAAAACAGTTGGAGAAGGGGGCACCCAGAATTGAACTAGGGACCTTTTGATCTACAGTCAAATGCTCTACCACTGAGCTATACCTGTACTTCTAAAATGTTCACCTTTATTAATTCAGTAATATGTACAAAGTGCAAGCAACATGCAATCACCATCAACGCAATGCATTTTCAGCCACCAAACCCTCCTTATAAGTATATGGGGTGCGAAGGATGTCCTTTATCTGCCTTGGTAAAATACAGTGAGGTTTCCATTGCAAGAATTCATACATTTCGTATCACATGTAGATCTTGGAACATGGAAAAATAACTTTTGTCAAATGCACAAATTCTGCAAAACGTAACTGCTTCTCTACTGCAGTTTGTTGATTTTGTGCTAAGAGCATAGTTAAACCCAATTGTTCATTGTTTTTTATACAAAATGATATATCCTATTGTTTCTTACAGTGCATTGGGTTGAAAAACATTTTAACAGGATCTATTGAAGAGGGTATATGGTTATGAAACAGGGACTTCTTGAACTACACTCCCACGCTCTACCACTGACATAAACCCTTGAATGCTGAAAACTGCCCTTTTTTAAAAAGGTGATAGAGTGGGTGACTTTATGGAACTTGTAGAACTAATGACATCAGTGCACTTCTGGTCAGCTGTACAAATTAATAAATTTCATTAAGGGCATATTATTGGTTTCCACCACAGTTTTATATCACCAATAGGGATTGGTTTGTTGATTTTGTTTAGTTTGTTGATTTTGTGCTAAGAGCATAGTTAAACCCAATTGTTCATTGTTTTTTATATGAAATGATGATATATCCTATTGTTTCTTACAGTGCATTGGGTTGAAAAATATTTTAACAGGATCTATTGAAGAGGGTATATGGTTATGAAACAGGGACTTCTTGAACTGCACTCCTACCCTCTACCACTGACATAAACCCTTGAATGCTGAAAACTGCTCTTTTTTAAAAAGGTGATAGAGTGGGTGACTGTATGGAACTTGTAGAACTAATGACATCAGTGCACTTCTGGTCAGCTGTACAAATTAATACATTTCATTAAGCGCATATTATTGGTTTCCACCACAGTTTTATAACATTCATATGAGCTTCCAATGGACTATTTCAAACTGATAATATCACCAGTAGAACTTGGGTAATGTAATACACAGCGTGTATCATACTAAGAATTCCGAAACAGCTTAATGGTGTTTACCCTATGTTTCCGGGGACGATCAGGAGTATTTCAAATGTAGAAATGTGTTGCTCATTACATAAAATGCTAAGATTGTAAATGTTTTCTTCAATTTATTTAATTAAAAAAATATTTCTACAGGTAAAACCGTTGGACAAGAGGGCACCCAGATTTGAACTAGTGATCTCTTGATCTGCAGTCAAATTCTCTACCACTGAGCTATACCCCCAGTTCTGAAATGTTCACCTTTATTTATTCAGTAATATGTACAAAGTGGAAGCAACATGCAATCACCATCAAAGCAATGCATTTTCAGCCACCAAACCCTCCTTATAAGTATAAGGGGTACAAAAGATGTCCTTTATCTGCCTTCTTAAAATACAGTGAGTTTTCCAGTGCAAGAATTCATACATTTCGTATCACATGTAGATCTTGGAACATGGAAAAAAAAACTTTTGTCAAATGCACAAATTCTGCAAAACGTAACTGCTTCTCTACTGCAGTTTGTTGATTTTGTGCTAAGAGCATAGTTAAACCCAATTGTTCATTGTTTTTTACACGAAATGATGATACATCCTATTGTGTCTTACAGTGCATTGGGTTGAAAAACATTTTAACAGGATCTATTGAAGAGGGTATATGGTTATGAAACAGGGACTTCTTCAACTGCACTCCTACACTCTACCACTGACATAAACCCTTGAATGCTGAAAACTGCCCTTTTTAAAAAAAAGTGATAGAGTGGGTGACTGTATGGAACCTGTAGAACTAATGACATCAGTGCACTTCTGGGCAGCTGTACAAATTAATACATTTCATTAAGGGCATATTATTGGTTTCTACCACAGTTTTATAACATTCATATGAGCTTCCAATGGACTATTTCAAACTGATAATATCACCAGTAGAACTTGGGTGAATGTAATACACAGCTTGTATCATACGAAGAAATCCAAAATAGCTTAATGGTGTTTACACTATGTTTCAGGAGATGATCAGGAGTATTTCAAATGTAGAAATGTGTTGCTCATTACATACAATGCTAAGATTGTAAATGTTTTCTTCAATTTATGTAAAACAATATTTCTACAGGTACAACAGTTGGACCAGGGGGCACCCAGATTTGAATTAGGGACCTCTTGATCTGCAGTCAAATGCTCTACCACTGAGCTATACCCCCAATTCGATAATGTTCACCTTTATTTATTCAGTAATATGTACAAAGTGGAAGCAACATGCAATCACCATCAAAGCAATGCATTTTCAGCCACCAAACCCTCCTTATAAGTATAAGGGGTGCGAAGGATGTCCTTTATCTGCCTTGGTAAAATACAGTGAGGTTTCCATTTCAAGAATTCATACATTTCGTATCACATGTAGATCTTGGAAGATGGAAAAAAAACTTTTGTCAAATGCACAAATTCTGCAAAACGTAACTGCTTCTCTACTGCAGTTTGTTGATTTTGTGCTAAGAGCATAGTTAAACCCAATTGTTCATTGTTTTTCATATGAAATGATGATATATCCTATTGTTTCTTACAGTGCATTGGGTTGAAAAACATTTTAACAGGATCTATTGAAGAGGGTAGATGGTTATGAAACAGGGACTTCTTGAACTGCATTCCTACGCTCTACCACTGACATAAACCCTTGAATGCTGAAAACTGCCCTTTTTTGAAAAGGTGATAGAGTGGGTGACTGTATGGAACTTGTAGAACTAATGACATCAGTACACTTCTGGTCAGCTGGACAAATTAATACATTTCATTAAGGGCATATTATTGGTTTCCACCACAGTTTTATAACGTTCATATGAGCTTCCAATGGACTATTTCAAACTGATCATATCACCAGTAGAACTTGGGTGAATGTAAAACACAGCTTGTATCATACGAAGAAATCCAAAATAGCTTAATGGTGTTTACCCTATGTTTCAGGAGATGATCAGGAGTATTTAAATTTGTAGAAATGTGTTGCTCATTACATAATATGCTAAGATTGTAAATGTTTTCTTCAATTTATTTAATTAAAAAAATATTTCTACAGGTAAAACAGTTGGACAAGGGGGCACCCAGATTTGAACTAGGGACCTATTAATCTGCAGTCAAATGCTCTACCACTGAACTATACCCCCAGTTCTGAAATGTTCTCCTTCATTAATTCAGTAATATGTACAAAGTGGAAGCAACATGCAATCACCATCAAAGCAATGCATTTTCAGCCACCAAACCCTCCTTACAACTATAAGGGATACACAAGATGTCCTTTATCTGCCTTGGTAAAATACAGTGAGGTTTCCATTGCAAGAATTCATACATTTCGTATCACATGTAGATCTTGGAACATGGAAAAAAAACGTTTGTCAAATGCACAAATTCTGCAAAACGTAACTGCTTCTCTACTGCAGTTTGTTGATTTTGTGCTAAGAGCATAGTTAAACCCAATTGTTCATTGTTTTTTATATGAAATGATGATATATCCTATTGTGTCTTACTGTGCATTGGGTTGAAAAATATTTTAACAGGATCTATTGAAGAGGGTATATGGTTATGAAACAGGGACTTCTTGAACTGCACTCCTACCCTCTACCACTAACATAAACCCTTGAATGCTGAAAACTGCTCTTTTTTAAAAAGGTGATACAGTGGGTGACCGAATGGAACTTGTAGAACTAATGACATCAGTGCACTTCTGGTCAGCTGTACAAATTAATACATTTCATTAAGGGCATATTATTGGTTTCTGCCACAGTTTTATAACATTCATATGAGCTTCCAATGGACTATTTCAAACTGATAATATCACCAGTAGAAATTGGGTGAATGTAATACACAGCTTGTATCATACAAAGAAATCCGAAACAGCTTAATGGTGTTTACACTATGTTTCAGGAGATGTTCAGGAGTATTTCAAATGTAGAAATATGTTGCTCATTACATAAAATGCTACGATTGTAAATGTTTTCTTCAATTTATTTAAAAAGATATTTCTACAGGTACAACATTTGGACCAGGGGGACACCCAGATTTGAACTAGGAACCTCTTGAACTGCAGTCAAATGCTCTACCACTGAGCTATACCCCCAGTTCTAAAATGTTCACCTTTATTAATTCAGTAGTATGTACAAAGTGCAAGCAACATGCAATCACCATCAAAGCAAAGCATTTTCAGCCACCAAACCCTCCTTATAGGTATATGGGGTGCGAAGGATGTCCTTTATCTGCCTTGGTAAAATACAGTGAGGTTTCCATTGCAAGAATTCATACATTGCGTATCACATGTAGATCTTGGAACATGGAAAAAAACTTTTGTCAAATGCACAAATTCTGCAAAACGTAACTGCTTCTCTACTGCAGTTTGTTGATTTTGTGCTAAGAGCATAGTTAAACCCAATTGTTCATTGTTTTTTATATGAAATGATTATATATCCTATTGTTTCTTACAGTGCATTGGGTTGAAAAACATTTTAACAGGATCTATTGAAGAGGATATATGGTTATGAATCAGGGACTTCTTGAACTGCATTTCTACGCTCTACCACTGAGTTAAACCCTTGAATGCTGAAAACTGCCCTTTTTTAAAAAGGTGACAGAGTGGGTGACTGTATGGAACTTGTAGAACTAATGACATCAGTGCACTTCTGGTCAGCTGGACAAATTAATACATTTCATTAAGGGCATATTATTGGTTTCCACCACAGTCTTATAACGTTCATATGAGCTTCCAATGGACTATTTCAAACTGATAATATCACCAGTAGAACTTGGGTGAATGTAATACACAGCTTGTATCATACGAAGAAATCCGAAACAGCTTAATGGTGTTTACACTATGTTTCAGGAGATGATCAGGAGTATTTCAAATGTAGAAATGTGTTGCTCATTACATAAAATGCTAAGATTGTAAATGTTTTTTCAATTTATTTAAAACAATATTTCTACAGGTACAATAGTTGGACCAGTGGGCACCCAGATTTGAATTAGGGACCTCTTGATCTGCAGTCAAATGCTCTACCACTGAGCTATACCCCCAATTCGATGATGTTCACCTTTATTTATTCAGTAATATGTACAAAGCGGAAGCAACATGCAATCACCATCAAAGCAATGCATTTTCAGCCACCAAACCCTCCTTATAAGTATAAGGGGTGCGAAGGATGTCCTTTATCTGCCTTGGTAAAATACAGTGAGTTTTCCATTTCAAGAATTCATACATTTCGTATCACATGTAGATCTTGGAACATGGAAAAAAAACTTTTGTCAAATTCACAAATTCTGCAAAACGTAACTGCTTCTCTACTGCAGTTTGTTGATTTTGTGCTAAGAGCATAGTTAAACCCAATTGTTCATTGTTTTTTATATGAAATGATGATATATCCTATTGTTTCTTACAGTGCATTGGGTTGAAAAACATTTTAACAGGATCTATTGAAGAGGGTAGATGGTTATGAAACAGGGACTTCTTGAGCTGCATTCCTACGCTCTACCACTGAGTTAAACCCTTGAATGCTGAAAACTGCCCTTTTTTAAAAAGGTGATAGAGTGGGTGACTGTATGGAACTTGTAGAACTAATGACATCAGTACACTTCTGGTCAGCTGGACAAATTAATACATTTCATTAAGGGCATATTATTGGTTTCCACCACAGTTTTATAACGTTCATATGAGCTTCCAATGGACTATTTCAAACTGATAATATCACCAGTAGAACTTGGGTGAATGTAAAACACAGCTTGTATCATATGAAGAAATCCTAAACAGCTTAATGGTGTTTACCCTATGTTTCAGGAGATGATCAGGAGTATTTCATATGTAGAAATGTGTTGCTCATTACATAAAATGCTAAGATTGTAAATGTTTTGTTCAATTTATTTAAAAAAATATTTCTACAGGTACAACAGTTGGACAAGGGGACACCCAAATTTGAACTAGGGACCTATTGATCTGCAGTCAAATGCTCTACCACTGAACTATACCCCCAGTTCTGAAACACTCTCCTTTATTAATTCAGTAATATGTACAAAGTGGAAGCAACATGCAATCACCATCAAAGCAATGCATTTTCAGCCACCAAACCTTCCTTATACCTATAAGGGTTACACAAGATGTCCTTTATCTGCCTTGGTAAAATACAGTGAGGTTTCCATTGCAAGAATTCATACATTTCGTATCACATGTAGATCTTGGAACATGGAAAAAAAACGTTTGTCAAATGCACAAATTCTGCAAAACGTAACTGCTTCTCTACTGCAGTTTGTTGATTTTGTGCTAAGAGCATAGTTAAACCCAATTGTTCATTGTTTTTTATATGAAATGATTATATATTATATTGTTTCTTACAGTGCATTGGGTTGAAAAACATTTTAACAGGATCTATTGAAGAGGATATATGGTTATGAATCAGGGACTTCTTGAACTGCATTTCTACGCTCTACCACTGAGTTAAACCCTTGAATGCTGAAAACTGCCCTTTTTTAAAAAGGTGACAGAGTGGGTGACTGTATGGAACTTGTAGAACTAATGACATCAGTGCACTTCTGGTCAGCTGGACAAATTAATACATTTCATTAAGGGCATATTATTGGTTTCCACCACAGTCTTATAACGTTCATATGAGCTTCCAATGGACTATTTCAAACTGATAATATCACCAGTAGAACTTGGGTGAATGTAATACACAGCTTGTATCATACGAAGAAATCCGAAACAGCTTAATGGTGTTTACACTATGTTTCAGGAGGTGATCAGGAGTATTTCAAATGTAGAAATGTGTTGCTCATTACATAAAATGCTAAGATTGTAAATGTTTTCTTCAATTTATTTAAAACAATATTTCTACAGGTACAACAGTTGGACCAGGGGGCACCCAGATTTGAATTAGGAACCTCTTGATGTGTAGTCAAATGCTCTACCACTGAGCTATACCCCCAATTCGATGATGTTCACCTTTATTTATTCAGTAATATGTACAAAGCGGAAGCAACATGCAATCACCATCAAAGCAATGCATTTTTAGCCACCAAACCCTCCTTATACCTATAAGGGTTACACAAGATGTCCTTTATCTGCCTTGGTAAAATACAGTGAGGTTTCCATTGCAAGAATTCATACATTTCGTATCACATGTAGATCTTGGAACATGGAAAAAAAAAGTTTGTCAAATGCACAAATTCTGCAAAACGTAACTGCTTCTCTACTGCAGTTTGTTGATTTTGTGCTAAGAGCATAGTTAAACCCAATTGTTCATTGTTTTTATATGAAATGATGATACATCCTATTGTTTCTTACAGTGCATTGGGTTGAAAAATATTTTAACAGGATCTATTGAAGAGGGTATATGGTTATGAAACAGGGATTTCTTGAACTGCACTCCTACCCTCTACCACGGACATAAACCATTGAATGCTGAAAACTGCTCTTTTTTAAAAAGGTGATAGAGTGGGTGACTGTATGGAACGTGTAGAACTAATGACATCAGTGCACTTCTGGTCAGCTGTACAAATTAATACATTTCATTAAGGGCATATTATTGGTTTCCACCACAGTTTTATAACATTCATATGCCCTTCCAATGGACTATTTCAAACTGATAATATCACCAGTAGAACTTGGGTGAATGTAATACACAGCTTGTATCATATGAAGAATTCCGAAACAGCTTAATTGTGTTTAACCTATGTTTCCGGAGATGATCAGGAGTATTTCAAATGTAGAAATGTGTTGCTCATTACATAAAATGCTAAGATTGTAAATGTTTTCTTCAATTTATTTAAAAACATATTTCTACAGGTAAAACAGTTGGACAAGGGGGCACCCA